>NW_011352500.1:891924-907499 GCF_000735185.1 Notothenia coriiceps
GGTCACCACAATTACAAAGTGGGGCAAAACAAGTACCATGGTGCAACTGCTAACAAGGAGCAATTAAACTGCAGAACACACACACACACACACACACACACACACACACACACACACACACACACACACACACACACACACACACACACACACACACACACACACACACACAAAATACACGTATGCATGTACACTAACTGAATACTAATTTCAATTTTGATTGAGCCAAAAAAAAATACATCTTTGGTGAGCAATCATTTGAAAAAGACATCGGAATTTTGTTCTCTAGCATGTGTCCTGTATTTCCCATAATGCAACTCAACTGAATATGTTGTAAGGCCGTCCCTTATAGACAAACACCCTTTGATGTTCTATATTGTATTGGTATACGCTGGTCAAGTCAGTACTCCTCAGTTCCTCCTCCTGCAGTTCTTTCTATTTTTCTTAATCCTTATTGATTGTGTAAAGAAAGGGGGTATCATGTGTTGACTAATTGAGGGAAAATGGTGGTATTGGTCTCTATAAACAAAACTGACACTTCTTTTAAATTTCACTCCTGCTGATTTGGGTAGATTATCTTTTGCATGACCTAAGCACAGCCACAGTCTTTGCACATTTTGAGTTCTGTAAATCAGAAATGGACCCAATCTTGCTTCTTCAAAACGTTTTGTATTATGTATCATGTCACAGGATGCACTGAAATAGTTAATAAATATATTTGAACCTGTTCATCAAAGTACAACATATTGTAAGGACTGCAGCGTTAAAATGATCTGTGCTGCCTCTTTGTGGTAAAAGTCAGTAGTACAGCTTTTAGTCTGTGGAAAGTCTATGCACATCCTTAGCGCTCTCTTTCTCCCTCATTTATAATGAACAGTAAACAACTATGATCATGTTTCAGCTTTTAAGAAAAGACAATGAAATAAAAACTCATTTAAAATGACATTGTCTTTTGGAGGCTAACTTGAAAAAGGGATGTCTGATACAAAAAGGACATGAGAGCACCCACATTTTCACACAGTGCTGAGTCTGTTGAACCTACTGAGGAGCAACATTTAGTCAGTATGAGCAAAAGCTCACCTTGATGGGAGAGAGTACATATTTTCCTCTGGCATATACAGCGCATGATCTTCCCTCTCAGGGTGGACATTTGATTGGTAGAAAGGCTGTCCGTCAAACTCGTAAGTCTCATTCCGACTCTGGCCATCAGCTTGATACTGAGAGGACTGGAGTTCATAGGCGAACATGGAGTTGGAGTCATCTCCATACTGGCTTTCAGCTATATATTGAAACTCAGAACCATGTTCATCCATACAGGCTGTTTGGGCGCACTGGTTTTCAGTTCTATGGTCAATGTGGTGGTAGCTGTAGCCGTATTGTGTTTGGCCCTGGGTTACATTCTCAGTTCCTGTCCACTGGTAAGCAGCGTTCTCGTTGGTTGGCGAGGAGGAAAGCTGTGAAGTCGCATCTTGTTGTCTTCTTTCAGGGGAATAGGGGATAAGGGATCAGTACAGAAAGAAGGAGAAATTCAGAAATAATTGTAAATTCAAATGAGACAAGGAACCTCATCCATTTGCCTTTAGTATTTTGTATGACTCATGTTTTTTGACGTTAACACTATCATGTTTTTCTTTAAATTACTATATTCAATACATTCATGATCTGCTCCACTGTATTCTATATTTTATAATATATATACTATATTCGAATGGATTGCAAGATGAGATCTTCATTGGTCAATTGCTGTTCTGTGGTTTGTCCAACACACTGTTGAGTTTAAATCCTAATATTAGCTTTACATTAAAGGTAACCTGTGGAGTTTTTGACCACTAGTAGCAATATAAAGCACGGTGTTTGCAGGTGGGTGTTGCATCTGTTCTCACCACACACATGAAGACACGTGTGTGGTGAGAATGCAAGTAAGTGCAATATACATTCCTGCAATTATAAGTGATTGAAAGATGTCAGAAAGTAAATGTAGAACTGCCCCAGCAAAAACAGGTTGCAAAAGCTACAAATAAGATGTATTGCAAATGTTTTCTGAAGAAGGAAATGCACTCAACATGTCTGTTAGGCCTCAAGGACACACATTGTGTTTTGGTGAGTAACACCTATTTAAACAGAACATTTGTTTACAAGAAAACTCCACAGGGTACTTTTAACAGTGTTTAAATCCACACAAAGCAGAATCATTTTCTGCTTGCTATTCATTAATTCAAAAACCAAATCTTGCAATACTTGTCCAGAATAACAAACATTGAAGCAATGAGTCCACTTCACATACAGTATATCAAAAACTATTCAACGAAAGCAAACAAAAACATAGACACAAAGAGGCTATTGTATTCACTCATTGATAATGTAAAATTGAAACTACACGGACAAACTATTATTGACTGATACATTGGGTATTACCTAATCAAACATTCAAACACAGTCCTGTACGCATGCACTCACACCCACACCTTCTAAGAGAGCTAGGGGAGCTGTTTCCATTAGCTGTGGTGGGGCTCCAGCTGTAATGAGGCAGGTAATGCATATTTAATGAGGCGTAAACAGATTTATAAACACACACAGAGCTGCAGATCAAAGCTTCCTGACAATCAAATGAAATACATGCACATACAAATGCAGTTTGTTTTGCGCTAACAATACACAAACACACAGACGGACACAACATCAGTTTCTGTCACACCACTCATATTCATTTTCACATCCTCACTGTCAATCTTAGTCTTTAACTCACCAATACAACACACACACCCACACACACACATAACTCATTTCTTCACGAGGGCCTTCTAGCTCTATTCCGACCGTCTGTTCAGTGATTCCCATATTCCTCTGACATTCACACCATTGTGAAAGCTGTAGAGACTAAAACACTGAACAGAGAACTAAAGGAGCATGAGGGAAGGGGTGGTTGGCACGGCACGTGTGTGTGTATGTGTGTGTGTGTGTGTGTGTGTGTGTGTGTGTGTGTGTGTGTGTGTGTGTGTGTGTGTGTGTTTGAGCGGAACCAATACATCTGCACAGGCATATGTATTCTCTAGTGTAGAGTTAGAAGTCTCAGTAACGGATATCTAAAAAAAATTGGAAATCAAACAATAACCATTTGCAAGGCTACAGCAGATGTACATGACAAAAAGGTGAGTATGTTGTCTTTTAACTTGAATATCTATCTTCATTTTTTTTTTGGTATGACATAATTGTTCTTGCTTTTGAATAATTATAAGTGTGTCCAAGGTAGAATAAAACAGAGCTTAATACATAGTTTTTGCTTACCTCGAAACAGGTGCAAAGCGATCTTGAGAAGATTGATGATCTCCAATGTGTTGTTCAGTCAACCATTCATCACAATCAACAGTCCTTACTGGTTGGCCATTATAGTAATCCACTGTATTTGGTAGGAGCCTCTGTGGCTCAAGAGTTTGTAAGCCTGTTTGTTGAAATGATGAACCTCCAACCAGCTCCTCAGTGAAGCTTAGCAGATCGCAAGATCCTGAGTGTTGTCTTTCTGTGCTCTCTTTATCAGTTATCTTCTCCAGCTCTTCTTCATCATTCTCACCCTCCATCAAATCTCCAGAAAATGGTAATCCAAGTCCTCTTTGAGTAGAATAGACAGATTCACTTAAAGGGGTGCCAAGCAAAGAGCTGGTGTGGGAGACTGAACTGTTGGTAAGTATAGGTGATTGTGGTTCACATGTGGTTTGCGGTGCATCCTGTCCCACTAACTGGGACCCCCAGCCTTGAAGGTCTCCCAAAGAAGTGGGGCACTGTGTAGGTGCAGAGGGTGACTGCCCTCCCTCGTCTGAATCTTCCATTGAAATCTGTGAATGGACATAAACTTCCTCTCTGGTCTTCAGGAAGTGGTCTGATGGATATCTAAGTGATGGGGACACACTTCTGGCCACAAAGCTTGACTTATCGTCATAGTTGCCTTCTTCTACCTGTGTTGGACTGCATTCTGTTGATCTTGAATCTGACTGATGAAAGGATTCAGAGTTAGTTTTTGACTGGCTATGACTGATTATTTGTGGCACCATGTGATGCTCAGTGGTAATATCAAGACTTGCTTGGTATTGTGGGCATGAGACAGCTTGACTTTGCTCTGTTACTTTGCTTTGTGTGCTGTCAGTACCTCTGATAATTTGGTTTTGTATACTTTGTTCTGGGTTCTCCTGGTGCTCTCTGTTTGCAGCTTTGGCTTGGGCTTGTAGAACAGTGGCAGCATAAGAAAGCATGCTAAATGTCTCCATGGACTTTCTTGTACCTTTTGATTGACTGACACACTGTTTAGGCCTATCATGCCATTCTCTCTCAGCTTCTTTTACTGTGCCAGACACAATGATGTAATCCATTTCTAGGCCTGAGGATGAATCTCCATCTGAATTGGATCGGAGTTCGTCTAGACTACCTGGGCGAAGGCTGTCGGGGCTATATTTCAGCGTGTCTCTATCCCCCCCAGAGCTGGAGCTTAAGGACATGGTTTCTGTAGTTCTTCCCACTGCATTTCCATTGCTCTCATTGTCATGACCACTTTCACTTTCAGTGGCATTATCTTTCAAAACAGGATTGTCAACAAGACTTGGGGATAATGATAGGTCACACGGCACTTGAGTATCAGCAGCTTCTCCTGGACCTGAATGATGTTTAGGTGAAGTGATCTGAGTGACAGTGGAGTAGTCCACCAGGACAAATGGGGAATGATCACTATGTTGCTCAATCCAATCAGCTTCCTTTGATGTTGTTTGGTCCTCATTACTCTCATTTGAACTTACTTCACTGCTAATCATGTGACCCAACTCACTAGCTCCCTCAAAAAGGAACACTTGGTTGGTCGTTTGTTCTTTGTCTGAAATATCTGCTCTGGATTCAGTGTTTCCCAGAGGGTCAGCCTTCTGGTATTGATTGGGCTCCTCGATCTGATTAGGTCTTGTCACAGCTATAAAAGGGCTAGACTGCTCCTCAAGCTGTATCATGTCTACTGCGGGGCTAGAATGAGCCTCAGGGGAGGATGGCAGGCTCCAAGGGCCAGCTGCTAAATTTTCATATTCTGAAGTAGAGGTGACCATGCCAGGCACAGGTAGGTCCCACATGTCAGTCCCTTGGTGGGGGGTAGTCTCATATTCTGAACGTTCAGATGCTAAGTCCTGCAAGACACACTCTTGGCTCTGAAAACTCTGGAAGTCATCGTCGCCTGTTTCTTCACACTGTGTTGTACCTTCTGCAGCCTCTATAACTATTTTCACATTGTGTTCGTAACCTTTCCATCCCACTTCTTCCGGTGATTGAGTAAGTACTTTATTCATACCTCTCTCCTCCCCTTTAGCGGTTTCTTGTTCTACCTGTTTGTTTACATGTGTCTCTGGAGAATCACTGGTGTCCAGGGATCCCATGTGACTAAGGTTCTTTCCATTTCCAGGTCCTTCAGGGCTTGTTACTGTGGAAGAGCTGTCTTCCTGTATGGTGGTGTTCCACATCACCATTCCACCATCAGGGAATCCTTCTGGACTTTCCACAGATGCACCAGTCTTAACGTTTGGGATCACCCCACAGAAAGAACCTGAGTTTCCAGACAAGTTGTCAGGGGTCGTGAGAGGTGATAGACTGTCATCCCTGATTGTCATATTCCACAAATCTAGGGATTCAGGGTAAGACGTGGTGGTTCCGCTATCTGATTTGAGAAATCCCTTCTGAGCTGAGTATGTCCAAAAATCTAGGAGCTCCATTTGCCTGTCTCCTTTTTTCCCTTGGACCCCTTCGTCATCTTCTTTAGATGTGTCTGGTGTTAGAGTGTTTAGGGTTGCTTTCTTTCTCAACAATGAGGATGTTTTTTCTTTCACTCCAATGATACCAGCCCTGCATTTTCCAATACATTCCTCCTCTGGTGGTGTCAATTGCAGACTATGTAAGGTAATGGTGTTCCACTTATCGTGACCTACAGACTCTGGGTTCCAGGTGTCGTATGATTCAGTCTGCTCAGTGATCAGACTAAGCTGGGGCTCAAGGTTCTTTCCCCTCTGTTGGGCATTTTCTGATTTTAAGATCTCTTCTTTGCTGTTTTGTTCAGTCATATCATCAAGTGACTCTTTCCCTCTATCTTCCTCTATGATATTCAGCGGGCTCTCAGATCCTTTGGTCCTATTCCAGGCATTACTGTCACTCAAGGACATCGCTCCTTGTGTTTCAAAGCCAAGTTCATCCCAGGTCTCTGACAATGAAGATGACACACTGTCCTTGTGCTGCAGGCCATTAATCCTTTCAACTACATCTTCTGGAAAGAACCGGACCCCACAACTGCTGGGTGGACGGCTACCTACCAAGCTGTTGACTGGAGTTGGAGGAACCACAGTGTCAGTCATGTCACTACCATGGATTTGACCATGGTCGTCAATTGAAAAATGTCTACTGTCAAGCCCACCTAATGAAGCAGAGAAATCCAACAAGCTGAGCTCATCAAGTTCTGATAAGCTAGAGCTACCTTCTCTTGTTTCTACTTCATCTACTCTCGCTCCAGAAGTTGCTAATTCTCCCCTTGTTTGCATTGACTGGTCACTGCTATTTAGTGGGTCAAAACTAAACAGGTCTAAGTTTTCATTCTTATTTCTGCCGCAGCGGTTCTTCCTCCTCTCAGGTGGAACAGGAGGTGAGAGGGATAACATTCCCAGGGGAGAAGGGTTTCTCAGGAAGAGTCCTCCTGGTCCTGCAGCTGGTCCTCCTCCTGCTATAACTTCCCCGACTGGGCTGTCATCACTGAGGAACACCGAACTCTCTTTGGAGGAGCGGCTGCTCCGGATGGTGGTCATACCACTGTCGGGGCTCACAAGCTCCCCACCAGCACCAGCACCTACCCCTCCTGTGACTTCTTCTCCATCAGTCATCACTCTATGTGCAAAGATAAAACAAACACCATCAATGAATTGTGTCGATTTCTATCCATACGTTTTTTCAAGATATATATGAGATTTGAACCAATACTGGATGATACAGCAATGCATCTAAGTACCTTGCGATTGGCACCACATCTCCACTGCCTCCCTCGGTTCTCTCAATGTCAGAGCCATCCATGTCATTGATACCAGATGATCCCTGGGAGAACTCGACACTGCCTGCCACTCCCTCTGTGGAAGAGGTCCTACTGCTGGGGTGGCAGGCTAATACAGAGCTCCGCCGATCGACAAAGTCCCTGAGGAGGCCCTTTATTTCTTCTACCAGCAGAGGAGGAGTACCGGAAGTTAAGCAGGTGTTTATAGGAATGTGATAGACCTGGAGACCCCCCCTGGCCTCCATTTCACCAGAAAGAGACCAGCTGGAAGACTCTTCCAACTCACAGCAGATCTGCAATATAAAGCCATTATGTTTTACTTTTTGGCTTATTCTAATGTATTTTCTTCAAAACAATAGTTAGCTTATTTGTTTTCCTTCCCAGGGTTAGGAGAAATAAAACTGTGGACGACCCCTCTAATAACTCTTCAGTAAATGAGGCTTCAACAGGCAGCTGGCAAATTAACAGTAATAAACAAGGGGAGAAGCTTGCAAAACTCCACTTACAGTAGAAGTAACACAATCTGCCTACCAGTACCTCAAAAACTAAATATTCGAGACAAAATAACTTGTTTGCTTTTTTCGGGAACTCCTAAGCTTCTGCGGCTAGCTGTACCTCCGGTTTTGAAAAGTGAAGCCAATACAGGCCTTAACGCAGCTTCCACACGGCGGCGTGCGTTGAAGCTTGAACCTCCCGCCCCGGACACACAAGCACGCGGTTTGATTGGTTAGAGCTTGTACTGGCATATGATTTGATTAGCTGATGCTTCCGCAGAAGCTTCAAAATTGAACATTGCTCAACTTTTGAAGCGAGCAAAGCGAAGCAACACTCCCACAATGCAGTTCGGCAAAGCGTGACATCACCCCATTCAAAGTGAATGGGAAAAAGCGTTGAAGCTTCAACGCACGCCGCCGTGTGGACGGGCCGTAAATATGCATGCTTTCTAATGGCCAGTGACTCTTCTGGTTGCATTTTTGATAGTATATAAGTCAATGGGAATATTGATAGGAAATCCCACTTGATTTATTATGTTATTAAACGTTGTAAACATTATGTTCATTGTTTAAATAATGGTCCCATTTACAGTTTACAATGCTAAGAAGAGTATACTTTGGGAGTGACTACTTTTTGATGGAAAGTTTTCTACCACAGCGTTGTAATGTCTGGGGTTTTCCTGTGTTTTCATCATGGTTTTCATCTTACAATTTAAACGTAGACAAAAACCCTCGTAAAAGTTATAGGTATAAGTCCCCTGATAATATGTTCAGGTTGTACTGTGCTCCACTTAGGGTTCCAAAAAGGATTAATTAAATTGAAAAAGAAAAAAAACACATCACAATGCAAATTGTAATTCCTCAACGTTATTCATAGGGGTGTGTTTATAAAAGAAGCACCATTATTCTTGACATGTGTGTGCGTGGCTGTGTTGGTGGTTGTAAATGTGATTTACCTGGTTTAGGAGATCTGTGTTGTTAGAGTAGACAGCCACCTGCTGGCGGGGATGGTGAACTGTATCATTGGTGGATAGGAGACCCACCAGAGCTTCATAGCCATGGCGATGGCTGAATGATTCCAGCCCGTCCACATAACCATGCCAGTCCTGGGAGATTATATAAAAAAAGACAAAAATAAGCAGAAAGAAGGGGCAAGAATCAATATCTTAAATGTCTAATGCTAATTACTAGGCCAATGCAACTTTTTTTTTTATTAATGAAGTCATTATGAAAAAAAAGCATTTATTACATTGTATTTGAATATTCCCAAAGTGATTAATAGACATTTTGGTTACAGCTGTATGGGAAACTTTGTTAGACCCCTGCCTTTCATTGCGCATATGATTAAAACATTTTAGGAAAACTGAAATGGTTTGAAGTAAGGCTTCATCTGTAGCAATGAGAGACGAAGCTGTCAAAACGCACAGAGGGGTAGAGACACTTTTTGATTTATTGTTTTGAAATTAACTGTTTGCTCTTAAAACAGCCACCATGCACAGATTATGGTAATTCAGTGACACACACAATGATTGATGGATGGAAAGTTGCATTAATTAATTGTTTTGCTTGTCAAGGAAACTTGCTTTTTCTTTCTTTCTGAAATGATTAACAACAATCTTATGGAAACCATAATTTGAAACGCTGGGTTACACACAAAGTGATACTTTTGAAAACATATTTGCTTGATTAATCTAGATTTGTTGTACAACTGTTTGTTTTGTAAAGTTGTCAAAATTGTTTTTGTGCTTATTTAAGTAGAACTTTTAAACAAAAGAGATACTGTCGTTTTAGTAAAGCTAATAGAGGCAAACACATTACATTAATGTGTGAGTTTTTATCATTTTGCTTAACGTGTCTAAATAGAATGATTCTGCCCGACTTTAAAAGTTTGTATTATTTTCTGTGTGTATCTTACAGTGTATGTGGTCCTTCTCTCTGCTTGAATGTGTGTATGTGTGTTTGGGTCCAGTGAAAGTGATTGATGATCGCTGCAGGCACTGTATCTGCCCAGGCTGTGTCAATATTAACCTGTGAGGATGAGGGGGCTACAATACTCCTCCCTCAGTTCCTCCCTCCATCCCTTCATCCTTTTCCCTCTTCACAATATGGCTGCTGTTAGACTAAGGCCCATCAATCCTAACACACACACAACTGTCACTTCACTGACACTGCCATTTCTCAACACTGATATCCTGATGAGTGCAATGACGCTTCCCAAGATTCGTTAAAACACACATATTCACTCACATAAGTACAAACACACAAGCAAATGCACATGTAACCCTGACACATGCAGATACACACACGAATCCGCCTGCAGTCGTCTACTGTAATCTCAGTGTATGAACAAATATGTACCATTACGTACACATATGAGCGCTGGTAAAGCCATAAAGCCTTCATGATTTACAATACAACAAAGCAATGCTCAAATGATGCTGATATTCTAAAGCTACAACCCAACTGCGTGCATATGCACACCAAACTGCACAACACATTCTCACACACACACAGGCAGGGAAATAGTCAGAAAGCGAGCAGAGTGCAAATCTCTGAGATAACACGCAGAGCGACAGTCTGTCTACCATTTGGCTCTTAACTTAGTAAATTACTACTCATATTGCCTGCCCCTCCTCTTTCACCCTCTTTCTGCCACCCCCAGATACACAGATTGCTTTTTCTTATAAATTACCAACATGTTAGCGATAAAAATCCACTTGCTAACTGTCTCCAAGAACCTTAGGATCCGGACAAAGAAACCTGTTTATCATTTGTTGAGCTTTTAGTAAGCTGAGATATCAAAACCCAACAGTTTCCTTTTAAACTCTTAATTTTCAGAAACGTCCTTTTTTATTTAAAAGCTAATTTGCCTGTAAAATGTTATACATCAATAACAGTAAAGCGAAAACACCTAAAATAAATGTTGCAATAAAAAAGATAAGAAAACGTGCAACATAACATAAAGATAGTAATATAAGTAAGGGAAAATACAACATAAAACCCTGAAAACCCTTAAGCAATATCTCTACAGTAGGTTTCAAAATATTTCTTAACAAACACAATGAAAGGAAAGATAATCTGTTGTGATGATGGTGATAGTGCAACATAAGCTAACCAGATCTTTATGGCCTCTGATGAGTGAATCAGCTGAAGACCATTGACCCAATGAATGACAGATAAATCCAACTTTGGACTTTGTGGAATCAGTCACTGACCAATGTCAATGGTCAAAACAGTCAGAACTGATGCACATGCCGATAATTTGTGAATCAAAGGGGAATTATTCTACCTTTAACTGAACTTTGGGTGTATCTCATATTTATTTTCTAATGGCATCATTTCCTTTATCTTATATTTTTCTTTAACCAAATCCTTACAGTTCATTTGATTCGTTTCCCCCCTCACCGGTGTCTCTTGATTCCGTCACACTTAGCCCTTATATTACTTTATTTCACATATTTTGCTCACACTAACACACGCGCACACACAAACAAACACATATACAAACAGACGCACGCACACACACAGACACACACGCACACAAACACTCCCTCCCTTTCTCTTGGTTGTCTTTGCTCCACAGGTAGCAAGTCTTTAGCGGCTGCTTGCAGTTCTCCCAACCTGCCATCATTATGCACAATAGCCTTAGGTACAAAACTCAGGCCTCATAACTCACGCCCCGCGCGCGTAAATTCCCGTGCAAACACAGTCAAAGCAAAAACACATTTCCTGCTGTCGCCAACATCTCCGGCAAAGAATTAATCAAGCGTTCATCCATTTAGGCTCTTTGCATACCCTTTCCGTCAGAACACAGAACGCTAAGAGACTTGCGAGTTCTTCTCAGGCGATCGTTTCGCCACCCTGATGAATCCATCAAGCGAGGTTTGATTTATACATCTGTCTGTGATCACAGCGGTACAGCTACAGCAAATGGGGTGGCAAGGAGCGAGCTGACACCACCCTGCTCAAATACACACATGCAAATGCACGCACACACGTGCAACATATACTACTTGCCACACACACACACACACACACACACACATAGCCAAACTCACGCATGTGCCTACAAACCAACAGTCAAACGCTCTCGTGCACACACACGCGTACACAAGAGTATTACTGCTTATGAAGTTTTTGGAGAGACAGAGGGAGAAGGGGAGGGGGGTAAAAGTTTGCAGAGAAAGGAGCCCAAATGTCTTTCTGTCTGCCTTTCTCATATGGGCCTTCTCCGCATGCTTCATTCGCTCAGCTCTAAGTGCAGGGATTTTGGGGCCAAGATGCAAGCACTGAGTCTATAAATGTTTTGTTTTGTTTATTTGTTTGCCCTCATAGCCCAAGGAAGCCACAGGGGGAGAATGAAATGTGGGAAGAGAAAGAATGAGAGGTTGCGGAGGAGATGATTAGGAAACAACATCAGCGCAAGTTCTTTTTTGTTTAAATTAAGCTACAGAATGAACGACTTGTAAAGTGGTTTTCCAAACTTGTTCAAATATGTATATGATTTTTTTCATAACTTGAAACTATGTCTGTTACAGTCAACAGTGAAACAGAGAAAAGTGATTCATCTTTGGTTACATTATTCTGAATGTATTCCCATATTAAGATATAGAATACCACACATATATATTAAATGTGTATATTATGTGCTTTATTGTGTTCATGGAATTAGCTCATCTCAGACTACGGTACATAGAATTTCATGTTTATGTAGATTTAGAATAAGAAGAGTATACAGTGGCTAAATCAGGACACTCACCAAAGACAGTCACTGAAGAGCCAGAATAAAGAGAACCAGGAAGTCAGAGAGGAATAGAAAAATAGAGGGGTGGAGGCGCGGGCCCTCCTGACTTCCTGGTCTTCAATCTTAGTCCCTGGGAGGCCCACCCTGCACCTGCTGTCTCCTACTGCCTCTCATCAGAAAGGCATTTACAGAGTGCTGTGGCTGCGGGCCCCTTCATTAGTGAGCATAATTATTTGTGCAAGTGGCGTAGGGCAAAACTGGCCCCGCATAAACAAACAGAAGGGCCGGAGGACTGTGAACAAACAAGACATTAGAGACAATCAACGTTTCCGATATGAAACCTAAAGCATACTTCAGATGGAGAGATGGACACACAAACACACACACACGGTCACAGAAAGAATAGAAAAATCAAATCAACAACATAAAACATAAATGGAAGAATACAAATCCACAGTAATGTCTTAAGTCATACATGCATTATCCTATAAGCAGATGTGTTTAACCTTCGACAATAAACAACGTAAAAAACTATTATTCAGATATCAGGTTTGAACATTGGATTAGCCTAATCCTTGTATTGACAGTTCATACAAAAATAACAAAGCTTAACTACTTTCCCATCGCTCTTCCTGTTCAATCTTTAAAAGTGCAAATAGATTTTAAAAGAGAGAAAGCAAAGAACATCAAAACATATTCTTTAACTAAATGACCATGTTAACATGCAAAAAACACATCATTCACATATTCATGAGTTTGTGTGTGTGTGTGTGTGTGTGTGTGTGTGTGTGTGTGTGTGTGTGTGTGTGTGTGTGTGTGTGTGTGTGTGTGTGTGTGTGTGTGTGTGGGCTCCTGTCCTTCCCACAGTTCATCAACTCCACAGCATGACAACTATTTATCCGACCAATGTTTCATCTGCCAGCGCTAATTACTGAGCCATGACAACCTCTGATACACAAACACACACTCGCTGGCATGAACATGTGAATAATGTGTTTTGAGTGTGTGTGTTTATTCATTTGAGCTCCATGTAAGTCTTTTTAAAAACATTAGAAGAAGAGATGTGAAACTCCTCTGTTACCTTGAGTCAATCTAGCTATTGGCTGTCATGTCTCCCACATCCACAGGTGCTGCTGCACAAACACTGTGTGCCCTTGAGCAAGGGTCTTGACCCCTATTGGCTCATGCGGTGAATCTTCCATAGCTGATACAGTGCTGCTACCAGCCTGTTAGACCATATAACAAACACTGTACACAGGGACAAATTGTTGACCCTAATAAAATAGCTTGACCACATACAAGTTCACACCCGTCTGTGTGGGCAGAAGCAACAGCAAATATTGACACTTAAATAATGCATTAGACACACTACATGTCTTTCACAACACGACAAACAGCCACGCAAAAATAATGTAAAACTAGGACATTACTAGAAATTACTAGTTGCTGATCATTTTTTATTCTGTTTAAAAACAATTTCATTTTTTCTTGAAATACTTTCAAATCTGCTCAATAAATCAAATTAACTAACTAACTAACCTACAGTATGTATTTGCCGGTATTCTCTAAATGTATACAGATAATGCAATATTTATTGGATCTTTGAGCAATGAAAATTAGACTTAAAGTTTGAACTCCATAATGCTTATGGTATTTGTTATTTATTTACTAAGTTACCAAATATCAGCTCAGTCTCTTGGTCATTGCCATTAAATAGTTTGTGAGGCAACATTAGAAATAAAAGGTCTGGGCTCCTATGACACAACATTTAAATCACAGTGTTGTTCTTATATGCCGAAATAATAATAATTAAAAAGGTCAGACAAACAAGCAAATGCTCTTAGCTGACAACTAGAAAAGTCTTATCTTTGTGGTACAGACTGAGAATTGGTAAACTAAAGCAACATTATTTACAATACGCAATAAAGCAAAGCTGACAAGGTTGCATTGCAATTGTATTACTTACGGCTTTCACAGCTTTATACACTCAACTTAATTATGCAATGTGACACCTTCAATACAACTATGCTTATACTGAATTACAAAAAGCATTTCCTCATGATAGTTCTTGAGCATTATTTTGTGCCGTTGTAGCAAAACATGAAAATATTGTTTGAGGAACGGAACTATTTGCCTTTACGGCTTCAAATGTAGCGCACATTGATGAGCAGATACAAATGACACACAGAAACATCCAGACAGGCGCTGTGCTTTTAAAAGAATGAAACTCCATTCATTTCCACTTTTCTCTTCCATAATAAAGGAGCACACAGACTGACTAATGTATGTTTGTACAGTATACAAAAATGCATTAGTCAGTCTATACGATGTGTCCTTGTCGTTGCACCAAACTGAAGCTTTTTCTTCCTCTAACTAGGCAATCACAGACACATTTTTTCAAACCCGAAATCCAACACTGTCCTCTTTAACGGCGATCAAACACGCACACAGACAAAAAACACACTTTGACAAACACATAACACATAAACCATTAAAGACTAATTGAATCTAATTTATTTAGTTTTCTGGAAAGAATCATTTAAGGCAGAACTTCCCTAAGCCCCCTCAATAAATGACACTCATACCGTTTTACTCTCTTTTCAAACACAATTAAAAAATAATATATAAATATATACACACTGCAAATGACATGCATATAAGGAGTTCATTTTTGAGCCCGATCTCAGGTCATTAGTAACCCACCATGACGCTGTGGAGTTGGAGGGTCCGCTGGCGACACACAGGCCCCTGGCCATTTATTCTATATTAAGTCTCTAATGGGCCCTCTCTCACACACACTCCCTCTCCCTCTCTTCCTCCCTCTCTCCTGACACACAGCATGCAGGCACAGCACTGGTAAAATATGCACAGAGAGTCCAGTGCTCACACACAGACAAAGCCATTCAAATGAATGGTTATTTATTCGCTAAACGAGGATCTGGGTGTTTAATGTTCCTTGGACGTTAGGTAGTTTTCTGGGGGAGGCAGAGCCATACCCCTACGGCTACAGACATCATTTATTTTACACATAGCCTAATACCGCACGCTAGGCAGCCGCTGAGAAAAATGGGCTTTGGAAGTGAAAAGGAGATATAAAAGAAATAATGAATGATTTTTTGGGGGGTGTAGTGTTGGTGATGGGAGGGGGGTGAACACATTAGAAGTTACAGCAGGGAGAAAAGCAAGGGGCTTACAGGGCTTAAAGCACCCTCTGTGTGTTTGTGTGTGTGTGTGTGTGTGTGTGTGTGTGTGTGTGTGTGTGTGTGTGTGTGTGTGTGTGTGTGTGTGT
>NW_011352500.1:907537-913207 GCF_000735185.1 Notothenia coriiceps
TGCGTGCGTGCGTGCGTGCGTGCGTGCGTGCGTGCGTGCGTGCGTGCGTGCGTGCGCGCGTGTGTGTGCGCGCGCGCGTGTGTGAATGCAAATATGAAGAGGAAGAACAATAGAACAACAGAGATAGAAAGATGAAAGTGAACACAATCATCCTACAATTGTGTATTAAAATATGTGTGTTTCAGTGTGCGTGTGTGTGTGTGTGTGTTGTGTGTGTGTGTGTGTGTGTGTGTGTGTGTGTGTGTGTGTGTGTGTGTGTGTGTGTGTGTGTGTGTGTGTGTGTGTGTGTGTTGGACTCTAGTATATCAGTGGGGAGCCAGGTGATACCTGGTTGTGTGTGAGGCTCAGGATGCATCTGCATCTCATCCAAATGCAGAACATCATTACATCAGAGGGGCTCCTCTACATGCATAACAATATTTCCCAAAAATGCAACAGCGCTAGAGTGATGTATCCAAAACAAAAAAGCCATCAAAAGTAACTTTTTTTTTTTTTAAGGAGACATTGTCTATTCATTTATACATTACTTTTGGCAACATGTCTACATGTTTCTCACACTTCTCTGTTTCAAAAGACTATGCAAGCTATCATGTTTTAAAAACAACGAACAGAGGGAAGTGGACTACATTATATCCAACTTTAATCACCATGATATATTAAAAAGAACCAGTCAGGGTAATGAGGCCATTCATGTAAGTAATAAGGGTGTTAATTAGCAAATATTTATATGTCTGCACACAAGCCTATTATCACATAAGATATATACTTAGAAGAGCCTCCATGTAATCATGGCGTGAAATGGACACATTTTAAATGTATTTAATGGAGTTCTAAATTGTCTTTATATGTTATTGACATGAAATGGTTATTTAAACTAATACTCTCGCAGTTAACATGTTTGACTCAGCTTCAGATAACTTCATCTTTATTGGGATTTCTGTCTTGCAGAGCAGGGTTCTTTATTCCCTTAATTAAAGGAGGCCAGTATTGAACTACCCTCAACATTCCAATTTTTACCATGCTTCAAAAGAAAGATTATCCATAATATTGTCTGTTAATTGGTTTATATTGATGTTTTGATTTGGAATCCAACATGTTTTCAGTTTTACAATAAAAACGTACCTCCTTATCTGTGGTCACTGAAGTGAGTGCTATGGTCATCTCTCCATCAGAAAACTCCTTCAGATCCAGAGTCAGCAGATGCTCCAAGTCTACATCCAGTCAGCACACAAATAGACTGACAGTTATATAAAACACACACAAAAAATACAAAACAAGTTCACAACAGACAGAAAAAAACACAAGCATGAATGCCCTCTCCAGATGTGAGAAGTAATTGAAAGGTTGTTGAAATACTTGGAAAATGTGCCATCAAACTAAATGTTATGATTAGATAGATAGATAGATAGATGAATAGATTATCCCACATTTTCAACATTTTGGATAATAATGAACTTGGAATCAAATTCAGGACAGTTGGCATTACAAGTGAAGGGGCCATAATTAGTTTAATGCTTATTATGACAACTCAAAATATCTGCTGTAAAAAAAGCTCTTTAATAAATATTTAAAAGGTGTTTTAAAAAGGCCTATCCTTCACCTGTCTCTGGCTATGATGACAAGGATGATAGAGAAATTTACCATTTTTATTTTTAATTATTGAGTTGCATGAAGGACTGGATATCACAAGTTAAGACACAGTCCCAAAATGCAAGAGAGATCAGTTGCAAGCCCCATCTCTCTTTCTCCTATGTATAACTCTTCTGTTACAATTAAAGCCTAAACAGCTCTGTGTGTTCAAATATGCACCTTGCAGCTTTGCCACATCATGTTGAGCGGCAGTGACATCACTCCATTGCTCCCAGGATCTCATGAGCTCCTCTAGTTGAGCTGAACGACGGCCATGTTTGATCCACAAAGCTTCACGTTGCAGCTGTAAGGCCTCTGTAGACACACAAACACACAAACAAATGTGGGTGAGTCCAGGATGCACATTTAGTCCAGGACTTCATGTATATTAAATCATGGCTCAATAACAGCGTGAGTGATGATGATCAATAGAAGTTATCGGGTTCATGATGCATTTCTGCCTTTCAGAAACTTGTCTGAACTTCTACTGTAAGGCAACTTACCAGCACTTTCATGTTGATGTTCAAGAGATTGGTAAAAGCAAATCCTTGATTGATAATACTGAATCGATAAAAGTCATGGATTACTGAATGCCCTTTTAACCTTTTGTAGAGGATTTAATAAACTATGACAGATTGACAATGTAATCTTTCAACCACACTCAAGCCACCATGACCAGGGAGAAAACTTCTGACCAAAATGTGTCATCTCAAAACTCCAAGGTAAGGTTGTTCTTGTACTGTATGTGCACAGGGCTATCACTGAGGTGCCACGCTAGTAAGTATTAGTATTCTGCATTTTATGAATGGCAACAGCAATCTTTTTGAAATATTTCTTTGTACTATTTCTGGTTTAAAATATGTTGTGCTTTGCATGCAACACTACATATTTCCAATTGGTTTTAATCATTTTAATCAAGAAAAATCCCAAATATGCAGTGTATAGAAAAAGCTGCAGTACAATTATACATTAACATTTACTGTACTATTACAGTAAGAGAATGAAGAAAGTTGCTTGTTAACCGTCAGTTCTATTTATGAACCAATAAAAACTATTACATGTCCCTCTGGTAACATCTTTCTTAAGAAGACGTTTATAAGAATCAGGAATAAAGCTGAGCCACTGCCTCTTTAGGAATCAATGAGCCTGTAAATGCATGTCCAAAGAGCTCTCAGAGAGACATACAAGAACTAAACTACACACATAACTCTACATATCTGTTTCCCTGAACTTAACCTAGCTCTTTTCCCTTCACTTTATCCACCTTAGCCTGTCCATCTTTCTGTAAATAATCGTGATATCCGGCAGAGAAGAGAAGCAGCAGAGCGTTATTGAACAAGGATCAGTCATGTCTCCTGACCGACCTTTACACAGCTGCTTAACACTGACAACGTGAGTACATGCTTGGCAGGCTGTACTGACTTAACCACACACACACACACACACACACACACACACACACACACACACACACACACACACACACACACACACACACACACACACACACACACACACACCAAAAGGTACTACCCTCCCTGTCTCCGTTCTGCCAAATCCCTCACAAGTATTTGAAAGCAGCTCTAACTGGTTAAACTGATATGATACGATGCAGTAAACTAGTACCTATATTGTTACTTGTTAATATCATTGTACCCAAGCCCACACAGAGACACTCTATGTACTACATTGCAAGACTCTCATACGTTGTTCTCACCTCCTCTCTGTCTACAGTTTTTTAATTGGCTTCCTATTCGTTTCAAACATTCATTGATTTCTCTTTGATTTCCTGCAACAACTTTTCTTTCTTAATTGTAAAAAATGTGACTGCCTGATAAAACAGAAACAACGCAACAGACTAAACTAACCTGAATAAAAAAAGAGTCACATTACGGGACTGTGTCTGTGTGTCTTTGGGCACTCTTCCTTACTCACACTCACCACCCCTCATCTCTCTCTTTCTCCATCTCTCCTGGTGGGTGTTAAGCGAGTCATGTCAGGGGATTTGTGTGTGTCCTCCTTCATCGCCCCATTACTCCCCCTGGGGGGCGCCTGCGCCTCCCTCACCTCCGAGAGTCTCCCCCAGCGCTGCTCCGATGTGCTCTGATGCCTCTTGAAGAATCTCCCCGGCGACTGTCGACACCGCGGACGATGCCCGATCATCCCCTGCGTCCTGCTGCCCGCCATGATGGACCACTCGCAGGATGCTGGACTCCAAGGTGTGGTACTCAGAGCTGGAAGAGTGAGAACATGGGGGTGAAGGGGATGTGCATGGCCGCAGGGGAAGGAGCCATGATTGTGAGGCATTTGCATAAATAAAACTCCCCTTTGGGTCATGAGTGATGAACACACGCAGGCCTGAAATGCACTCCAACACATTCTCCGTTTTATTTTTCCATCAACAAATACAGTCTTCTGAGCCAGAACCCCCTGTGTCCGGATATGTTTGTGAGCTAAATGGGTATGTGTGTGTGTATATGTGTGTGTGCTTCAGCTTCACCAGTACACACGTTAATAAGTGTTGCTCCATTGATACATAAACCTCATTTTAATTAACTAAACCCTCTTTCAGCTAAGATTTTAACGACTCCCCGAGAGTCTCATCTTTAAAGCAGTTAAAGATCAGTTGAAGTAAAACCGACCTGGTGTGTGTGTTTTGACGCAATGTGTGTGCATATATAAATGTGTGTTTACCTATCTAGCAGTCCATCTCGCAGCAGTGTGAGTGAGAGTTTTCCGGTGTGATGGAGCTTTACGAGGTCTACATCCTCCCTCCACACCAGCGAGCTCTGAGAGATCTTCACCCTCCGCAGATACCTCACCGTCTCCTCGGGCAACGCAGCGTCACAGTGCGGGGGGCACAGCAGCGGCACACACACCCCACCTGATGTTTCCTTCTGGAACACACAGACACACAGAGAAGATCAAGCCAGATTTAAAAATGAAAATAAACAAACATTAGAATCCGATTACCAACTAAATAAAGCCATTTTTAAGTTTGATTTAGTAAAATAAACATTTTAAATGTAAGTCCAGTATGTTATGAGAGCACAAAAAAGTGTTAAAATCTGAATAATTTGGTCAATATTTTACAACATTGATTGAATATTTTTCTAAAAATGGTATCCTGTTAAGCCCCAAAGACCCCTTCGGCGGGTCTTTTTTTTTTTTTTAGACACTGTGTCTCAGGGCATCTTAATATTTAAGAACCTATTAATGTATTATACCAGATTAACAGGAAGAATCTCAGCTAACTGACGATACAAACCATTTTTACCAAAACAAAACACAAGTCTCATAAGAAGCATCTAAATGACCCCTGAGCGAAAAATGCTAACGCACTTTGGCACAGAACTCAAGATAAAGATACCCTTATTACTTATCGTAACTGCACATACAAGATATCCAATTAAAACTGAGATTCCAAAGATTATATAGGCATAGAATCATCACTGAGCGATCCAAACTCGCGACAGGGGAAGCAAACACAGACATCACAACACGTACCTTTACGGAGCTTTTACGGGAGATCGTCTCACCGTAGCTGTCAATCTGATCAAAAGACGTGTTCAATGGCATTAAAACGAGAAAAAACGCGGCTGAATCGGTTAATCCATAGGTTGATAATGTTTCTGTGGATTTGAAAAAAGTATTTATAATCCATAATTCCATTTTTATGTAAAAATCGGAGAGTAAAAGTTAGCTGCTAATGGTAGCTACCAGAGTTATCGCAGCTTCCGGTTTTGGCTATGCGTCACTCTCACTCCTTATTTTGTAATGTGTGTGTGTATGTGGGAGTTCCCCTCGATTCCATTGGCTCTGACGGTTAGAAAGAGATCAAAATCGACCAAGGGGGGCCAGAGATATGGAAAATCCTCCCAAATGACCACAGAAGTGTTTTTTTCTTGCAAAATCTCTCTAAAAAGGTCAAATGTCACTTGTTTTGCATCAATCTTGATACGGGGTACTTATTATATGTTGTACTTTGGATTCCTAAAGCTTTTAATCTACTAACCCATCATCCAAGGGTGGTTTTCACTA
>NW_011352500.1:913237-916570 GCF_000735185.1 Notothenia coriiceps
AACCAGACACTAAAGAAGAGGTGAGTAAAGTAAATAGAGACGGTATACTAGACATTCCGGGATTACTGTCTGTTCTTGTGTGGAGGTAAGCCATACGTAATAATGGCCATGAAATAAAGACGATAGTGTATCGTGTCGAGGGAATTTAAGTGTTCGTAGGTAAAGTATAAACTGGACAGTTTACATAGGTCCGTAGTTCCACTATAAAACCTCATAACATGTGGGTGAACTTCATTCATTGAATCCAATATATCGCAGACCCCCCGAATCGATGTTGTAAATCATAAAGGACGACCTGGAAAAAAGGAGGTTCCCGTGTGGGTATTTACAACTAACGCTGAAAGTTACGTCGCTAAATGAAAGTACTAACACAGCCGTATATCAGTTAGATGAGCGTCGAATTCCACCCCCATTCCATTAAAACCTCTTTGGTCGAGCTCACGCGATTCTTAACTTTATGTGGTTTTGGTCCCCTTTTTAGACGGGTAAAGGAATCGGTCCTCGGGGGGAGGAGGGTTGTGTGTGCTTGCGTGTGTACATGGTTTACTCCCCCCGGGTGCTCTATTCAAACACCCGTGTCTACCTTCCGACTGTCCGTCCATCCGGTTAGGTCAATGAACTGGGCCCGGCCCAGTCACTAAAAGCACGAAAAATGTAATGGATCGCCGAAGGTGTCTAACTGGTAAAACCATTACCTAAAAAAACAGTTCGTGAATTACTAAAGTAACGATAACCCTACAATTCTCGTAAGTACCTTATAGTTGTTGTTTCACATAGAGGCTCGGGCCCAAAGAGGTTTGATGGGTGTATGGGGTGGGAAATTGTAAATCAGTAGAAACCAAAAACCTACATTTTCGCATATTACCTTTGACCAAACATTCATTAAAACAAAACTTAAGAGTAACGTTAGTTTAGACCTCGTAGACAGGTGTTGCCTTTTTGTACAGGTGGACAATAGACATGTAATATCCTGTCCCTTCAATATCGTCGTCTAATGTGGATGTGGGACATCCGGTACTCAAAAAACATCAGGAGAAGTTTAAATATTTTTGTAAAAAGTGTACAAACTATAGGTCCCCGAGTAGGTATGTTGTTGTAACGAACTTACTATTTAGAGGTGACGAGACGGTCCTTAATGGACAACACATTTAGAAACGTTGACGTAAATTGAATGTTACTACTACACAGAATTAAATTTTTTTCTTCTTTACTTTTTTTTGCAACTTACTTTTACAAATCTTTTCTGTTTTGATACCGATTCCCACTTGTGACTTAAGATTTTTACCTAGGGGGAAGTTTATGTGAAGCCTGTCAGGCACCTTCCTGAGATCCTCCAAAAAACCAGCCTCCTGACGTTTCTGATTACAACCCTATACGGATTCTATGTTCGAACCTGCAACACCCAAACGGGTCAGACCCGTATTTGTTAGGTCCTTGTGCTTATTAGTTTCGAAAATAGTCGCAAGTATTGCAGAAGAGGAGTGGCACGGTAGGAGAGGGTAGTTTTCGATAGGATGTTGGGTAATATCTACTCGAACACTATCTGCCCTATAAGTAACATAGAGTGTAAAACGAAGAAGTAATTACACGTCCGACGTCCCGTCCGACAATGATACCACTCAGTCGAATAGACACACTCTATTTTGTAAGACTAATGCGTGTGCGGGTTCACGTAACCACCCCCTACACCCACTCGTCAGTAAACTAGGGTTAATAGGGTTTTACTATTGAAAGTCATTCGGTATGTCATACTTAAATCCTACAGTTATTGTCTTTCGGATCGTTTACCAAAGTAATAATACCAAGTTTAAGGTATTTTTATACATGAAAAGTGAAGAGTGTTCGTCGACAACTCCCGGTCTGTGAACTGAAACCTACACACGAAGTTACATTGTTACCGTATAGACATAAGTTTTTGGTTCTGACCTACGGTACAATTTAAGATTATGTTCCTGAGGGTCAAATTGTTTGGCAACCCGCTTTGAATTAAAAGACGGAAAAAATGTGTTCTCTACTTAAGAATTAGAGACATTTACCTCGACAGTAATGTCATTTACAGGTGAATTGGATTTCCCCGTTCACAGACACACGTAACAAAATCACCTTATACCTTGAGTAGTGAAGAGATTATGTCTCGCAAATGAGACTCAGTCACGGCTCACTTTTGCAAATAGTAATAATAAAGCTTGTAACGTTAGTGGTAATGTATGACTTAAACAAGAGGTCACCATCACGTATAACTTTATACAAGAGAAGATTTTTTACTCGTATGGAACGTCATAGTACTAAAAATAATAATTATTTGTGCACACCAAGAAGATTGTTTTACGACGTCACATGTACGACCAGTTCCTCAAAGTTCACTGTCACATATAGTCGGTAGAGTTTGTTACTGCATGTCATGACACACACACACACACACACAACAACACACCACACGCCACACACACACACACACACACACACACACACCACACACAACACACACACACAACACCACACACACACACCACACACACACACACACACACACACACACACCACACACACACACACACACAACACACACCCACAAAAGGTTCAGTCTACGTAGTCTCCTATGGTAGGTACGACAAAATCGCCTGTCTCGGGTCTACAACTATGACACCGCGACGTTGTGACAGGTATCGTGGACGTAGAGTCGGGTCCATTTGTGTTTAATGCAGACAAACACTCTTACACAAAAAGAAAAACTCTATTTATTATACGATCAGGCAGTATCCCTTATTGACAAAGTCAATAATATGTTATTAGTTGTTTATAATTGGTAAAATAAAAGTGTCCTTTAATAGTTATGGCCGTTCTAATTTACAGTTCCTTAACACTGAAAAACTTGTCGGCTAATGTGAAGTGTTTATTTTTTTTTTGATAAACAGAATGTGAATAAGATAAAAGGGACCTAGACTCACCTTGACAAAGTAGGAATTAAAAACAAAATCAAACATAACGTTGACACTCGTCGAAGAGGTAAAAGGTATAAATTTTACGTATGAGGTAACAAACTTTAATGAATTTATCAATAGTCCCAAACGTTTGTTTTAACATTGAGTACGTAACAACATACTAAACACAAATAAAAAAGGGACATATCACCCCGTATTGAGGAAAAGAACAAAGTCTCATGACAGGATAATGGGTTTTGAAGTAGATTTAGTAAACTCTTGATTCGTTCCAAACTACAAATAGTGTACAATGTTATTATTTTGTCTTATTGGAACTCACAACGAAACCGTTATATTTTATACGGATAACACCCACCGCGTACCGTCTAACTTGTGTCATTTTTTTACATTT
>NW_011352500.1:916615-920972 GCF_000735185.1 Notothenia coriiceps
CTACTAGGATGGGTAAAAAGCAGAGACCAAATGTCCCTGTGTGTGCTGTGTGCATGTATGTGTGACCAATAAAGAGGGTTTCATCCTCCGATTCTATCTTAGGCAATTTACTCTCTACGATGATAAGATTTACTCGCCTACAGTAACTGCTCTACTGCATAGGAGCCGTGGAGCGGTTCAAATACTACATTTAAATGAATTGTCAACAGTAAATGTTACATGATCTGTGTTTGCAACCATTGGAGCAACTAGAGCTTGTCCAAGTATTGTATATTGAAGTCAAGAAAACATGTCACCAATCTATCACAAACAGACATCTCAACTATGGTATTCTCAATGTCATCAGAAATGCACAAAAGTGAAGCACCCAAAGGAAACCCTCTTAACAAGGCAGAAAGCAAGAATACACAGGAAGGACATGGACTGAGAATGAGAGGTAAGTTATTTTGCTGTGTGGTGACTGTGTTTGACACTGAACCACAATACCACTATTTACAACTAACTATTTACACTTTTTGTGAATTTGTCATGACTTCTAATGTCTGCCTTGCAGTAGAGTGTCCACTCTTTATATTAGGAAGAAGAAGACAACAGTGATGTGTCGAATATGCTCAGTTCTTCACACAAAGAGAACAGTAAAAAACGTTAGGAAGTTTAGGGGACTCCAACGCAGAAACTTATTAAAGATGGTATCATTATTCGGATTAAGGACATGTCAGTCAAAGTTGCCTGTGTTTTCTCAGTCATTCCAACTTGTGCTTTTAAATTTATTGCACTTTTATAGCCAACCTTCCTTTTCACAGCAGGAGTGTCTCGAAAGGCAGTGATGGATGGACTTCTTTCTCGCATTCTGGCAACTTGTTTTACGTGTCAAACATTATTTGTTGTGCTGTATGTAATTGTGGTACTAAGATTGTTCTTTGTGTGTGTGTGTGTGTGTGTGTGTGTGCGTGCGTGCGTGCGTGCGTGCGTGCGTGCGTGCGTGTGTGTGTGTGTGTGTGTGTGACTGAAAAGGACAGATGGTGGAAGTCCACTCTGCACATTGCTACAGCTCTATGCCAAATGATGGGAGAGTGAAGGAGGGAGTGTTACACACACAGAGAAAAAGTGAGGAAGAAAGAAAGATTCGGTAAGCGCTAAGTGCCAGGCCAATTAGAGGTATGGATGTTCTGGATGGCGGCCATACAGAGAGTAGAGAGAGGGGGGGGGGGGGGGGGAATGACAGGGAGTGGTCAGCAGAATAGCGAACCATCAAAGTTCATAATAGAGAGCTGGGAAAGAGACATACACGAATGTGTGCGAGAATGTGTGTTTGTGTATGTTAGAGACATGGTTGATAATCTTGACATGTGTTACACTTTATCTGCAACCTCCATGACACTCATCAGTTGCCCTCCTTATGACTCAATTGCCCTGCTGTGCTCTGATCTGTGGATTTGCTTCTTTGATCTTCTCTTCTCTTCAGCCTTCCCCTACGTTTATGTGAAGTACACACCAGATAAAAGCTCTTATCCTCTTTCAATTCAATTCCAAACAGGCTGTCCATATGCATGTTTGTATTGTGCCGACAGACACCTGCTAACATGAATAAACTGAATACTCTAAAGAATGTAGTATGGTTGAACATTGTATAAATTAGGAGAATAAAGTAGATGCATGTCTTTGTGGATAATATCAACAATGTGCGAACTGTAGTAACATTATATTAATCTCCATTTTCTAACATTAGCATTTACAAACTTCAAAAGCAAGATTTGCTATTATTTACTATGAATTGATTGCCTGATGAAGGTCATGTGATATGAAAGCGCCTATAAAATCCACCTAATGGTATATTACGGTGAGAAGGAAAGCTAAAGCTCAGTTTCAAAGTACGGTTTTATGGAGAATAATTGCACATCACAAAAATGTTAAATCAAATCCCTCAAAGACAATATTGTGATAATATAATATGGGTTGGTGCCTTCGCTGAGAGTTTTGAAAAGCAATCATCAGTAATGTGGATGTATTGAAAATATTAAAGCAACTAAAACAGTCTGGTTAGTACACTCAAGTCTTTCAAACAAGAAAAAGACAGCAATGCCAAATTCAAATATCCAAAACCTAGGAAGATATCTATTCTCATATCACAATATTGATTTTTTGCTATATTACAGTTCTACTTTGAAGTAGAGGAAATGTGAGAATGTATGTTATTTTACAACAATGACTTAGGTAAACTATGGTAAACACCAGCTAGAGATTTCTCTGTCAACTGTGGGTTCATAATTTAAGAAGTTACAACAATGCCTGCAGAGAGGAGGATTTGCTGAATGGAATGGGAGAGAATTATATTCTAAGGAATCGATCCGATGGTAAGAAAACATAAATAAAACAAGTGTGGTTTGTGAAGGTACAAACACATGTAAATAAATATGTGTTGCATTTGTTTGAGTATTGAGTAATATACTTTTATTAAGTCACTGATCAATGGTGTGTGTGCTCTTTAGATCAATAATCAGTTGTGGACAGGTGCATGGATATTTCCTTCTAATCTCAGAAATAAAATAATTAATACAAGTCATGTTAATATTGCCTATCGGCAGCAATCATGCCATCATGAACAATTATCTTTAAACTGTGTTCAGATGAAAATCCTTTGAAATGTAACTTCATGGCCATGCACTGTAACTGATATTATGGTCATGCTCCTGAAACAAGAATACATACAGTAGAAAGAGCAGTATTACTGCTATGGGCCTTAAAGCCTATGGCCTCAAGGCATGTGCATCATTAAAGGCATTAAAGGGTGATGTAAACATAATGTTCAAGGGTCGCAGGACACTCCTAACAGACTACACAAGCCAATGGTACATACAAAAATAATATATTATATAATTATACAACTCATTATGATCTATACCAATATGCAAATGTGTGCCCCATAGGCTCACCATTTAGTCTATATCAATGTGGTTGTTTAGTATTTGCATAAGGCTTTTTTCAAGTGTTAATAGACCTACTGTCCTTGATCAAATGCAAATCATGAGTCAGTATCTGCAGAGCAGCCAGATAGCGGGGACGTACAGCCTCTGGCTAAACTTGTTGATGTCACCTCCTCCTCATTAGAAATCAGCTCGTCATTCAAATTCACACACTGCTGTTCCCGTAAACACAACGAGCTTATTGTATGGGGCCAAACACGCCTTACTTTCTCCCTGTACTGCTTAAATGTCGATCTACAGGTGCTTGGGGGACCGATGGGACGTGAGAGGCTTTTGCTGTGCGCTTTTTCAGTAACAGGAACGCAGCCTGTAGCACACCAGCGTCAGCCTTCCCGTCATGGTCTCATCCATTTCACCCACAACCTGGTGTTAACGCCGCTGATGGCTCAACTCACCCCGAGTCTGCTCTGGACCCTCCGCAAATACTCGTCCATCTCGGTCTGCGTCGCTACAGCGTCGCTGCAGATCTCGCCATAGACCAAGTTTCGGCAATAGGCTGGATGCGTGTGTGTATGCGTGTGTTTATGTGTGTGTGTGTGTGTGTGTGTGTGTGTGAGAGTGTGTTTTCCCCCCTCCGCTTCCGAGTCCCCCGCTGCGCTCGCACTGCAGCACTCTCTGCTGCTGTGTGTGCCGTCGGTCCTCCCCTTCTCTACGGGGTAAACCCACAACACCGAGCAGTGGGTGTGACGGCAGGAAGAGGAGATCCGACGGAGACGCGCTCGGTGATTCAGCCGCGCACCCTGCAGCAGGGAGCCCCCCAATCGCCGCCACGTATTTCTTGTTATATTTAGTCTCTGTGGGACGGTTACTATTACAGGAACAGGGGTAAATTTATAAGTTAAATTTGCAAAATCCCGCGACAGTATTCCCACATACGACACACAGCACCACACCTGTCCTTTTATCTCTCTCGAAGAAGACAACAACACCAAAAGAGACCAACAAGAGTGTCCAGTAGAAAAGTCTATTAATTTCACGAAGGACAGTGTATTTGAGGGTTAGTGATCCTATAACACGTCACGTGACCAGACCGCACAAAAACTATAACGCGTTTTCCTTTTTCACACTTTTACTTATAGAATGATTATTATCGTTAAAAAGTCATTATGCAGAGCGAGTGGTCCTCACACTACCAGGACAGGCATCACGACTTCCCGCGATGATAAAGTAAAGTAATGCAAAAGGAAGTAACACCTGCGAGTACCGGTACATGCGATATCCTTATCCACACACAAAGAACAAACAGACAACACCACAAACGACGAAAAGACACACACACACACCACACACACCCACACACACAAACACACACACACACACACACACACACACACACAAAACAACCACACACACACAACACACCACACACACAC
>NW_011352500.1:921017-938408 GCF_000735185.1 Notothenia coriiceps
TAGAAGGCCGCTCTGACTTTGAGTAGAGAAATCTGAGGTGAAGCTCGCTAACTTAATGATTGTTTCGTGAATATATGATTATTTCCCGACAGAATAGATTTCGGTCAAACTCATCGTGAACTCAAACCGAGATACT
Source organism: Notothenia coriiceps (assembly GCF_000735185.1). Classification (NCBI taxonomy): domain Eukaryota; kingdom Metazoa; phylum Chordata; class Actinopteri; order Perciformes; family Nototheniidae; genus Notothenia; species Notothenia coriiceps. Next base: position 921,154 of record NW_011352500.1, read on the forward strand.
TGACTACATGAATATTACTAAGACAAACAGAAGGTTCCAACATAGAAGGGCCAGTCTACGTGAATAACATTCAGCGAAACCTATTTTCGCAGCGATTTACATTACATTACATTATAATCAAAGGTCTATCAATATGTACTGACGCTTATTAATCAATGACTTTTAATATATAAGTTAAGGGACGGTACTTGGGGGAGTGTTATTTAGTATGTGTCGGCCTGGGAAATTTATATATATGAACAAAAATAAACATAACTTTGCCTTGTTGCCCACGAACACACTTACAAAAAAAATGAGTTTAGTTAACTTATAACAGCACAAATAGTTACCTCGGACGAATTTGTAATATGTTAGTACAATCTCCTGGGGGGGGGTGCGTTTTCTTTTCCTGGGTGACTACCGAACGCGAGGTTCCAGAGGACTCACTCACACCTGGAACCGAGAGGGTGTCAGTCTGACTACTAGAGTAGAAACAGGAACAACAGTCACTACCTGTGTCTGTCCGGAGAGGTACCACCTTTATCTGGAAGTACAGGGAGTTGATATTTATTTGTTGTGTATCAAGTATTAATTTCATAGACTTTCTGCTGTCCTGATTTCAATGGGGAGCTCATTCCACCATTTTGGAGCCAGGATAGCAAACCCACGTGTTTTTGCTGATGGGAACTTGGGTCCCCCTCGCAGTGTGGGTGCAGCGAGCTGTTTGGCTGATGCAGAGCGGAGTGCACGTGCTGGGGTGTATGGTTTAACCATGTCCTGGATGTAGGAAGGGCCAGATCCATTCGCAGCATGGTACGCAAGTACCAGTGTCTTGAAGTGGATTCTAGCAGTTACCGGAAGCCAGTGAAGGGAGCGGAGGAGCGGCGTGGTGTGGGAGAATTTAGGAAGGTTGAAGACCAGACGAGCCGCTGCATTCTGGATGAGCTGCAGACGTCGGATGGCACATGCAGGTAGACCAGCCAGGAGGGAGTTGCAGTAGTCTAGGCGTGAGATGACGAGGGCCTGGACCAGAACCTGCGCTGATTTCTGGGTCAGCTGGGGACGTATCCTCCTGATGTTGTAAAGCGTGTATCTGCAGCAGCGGGTTGTAGCAGCGATGTTTGCAGTGAAGGACAGTTTGTTATCTAGGGTCACACCCAGATTCCTTGCAGTCTGAGTCGGGGAAACAACAGAGGTGCCGATGTTGATTGTTATGTCAAGAGTGGGACAATCTTTTCCCGGAAGGAAAAGCAGTTCAGTCTTGTCAATAATCGTTGTGTTAGAATGAGGTGGTGGGCCCTCTCACATGCAAAGGGCCACTGGCTCCCGAGCTCTCAGTCTTGACAGTAAATCTCATATTCAGGATGCTGATATTGGTGAAATCAACATTTATTATCTTTTTCAGACTCACAGCCCAGCTCAGCTTGTTTGAAGTCACCGGCCTGGCCAGTAACCGGCCCGCACCAACCCTCCTGTCGTCCAGGAAGGCCGCCACAGGAGACGGGACCCCGCTCCTCTGCATCCTGTTTGAGACCAACCCGCTGGATGAGAGCGCCAACCAGCGGCTTCATGTGGAATCACAACCCTTGGAAATCATCTATGACGCTGTGAGTGGTGTCTGTCGGCATGCATGTACCAGCATTACATAATAAAATAACATGAAAAGTTGTAAATATTATATATTTCTGGTGGGTTTTGTCTCTGTAGATAACGGTGAACAGCATGTCAGCGTTCTTCTTGCCCCCCGATGACCTGCAGCTGGATGAGCTCACCAACGCAACCCTCATGAAACTGGAGCAGTTTAGAGACCGCACATCCACCGGTCAGTGGCACACACATGTACAGACCTCAGGAACTGATCCCAAGCCTGATCTCAACTCTGATGGGCAGACATGTCCATTCCTCGGCCCCTCTTTTAACTGGGTCATTTTCCTTTTCCCATATGCTTCACCATAGCCTGCGGGCCTCGCCCTCTAAGTCAGTTGAATTGTGGTGTTCCTGTTTACTTCCTTCTTTCCTGAGATTGTTTGCTGAGATTTTAAGCTTGTTTCGCTTTTACAAATGCACAAAGCAAAGCTACCCTTCCTTTGAACACTACAACTGTTAGAAATGTTGAAATGGAAATAAGTAATTAGGTTACATATATTTAATGTATGTTGCAGAAACATACTCTAGCATATTTTACACATTATGCTGAGAATGAATGTTATCAAGATGTTTTTATAACAAATCATTCTTGTTATGCCATGAAAGTCTTCTGTATTTGATCACCGAGCGGATCCCTTGTTTTGTCTTTCCTTGCTACAATTAAGTTAACGACTTCTTGCTTTTGTTTTTAGGTCTGATGTATGTGATCGAAACACAGAAAGTTTTGGACCTGAAGGTGAACCTGATGGCCTCCTATGTCATCATTCCACAGACCGGCTTCTACAACGGCACTCAAAACATCCTACTTTTGGATCTTGGACATTTCCAGGTCAGAGAGTGTAAAACGTAACAGTGGGCTGAACGTGCAACCTACACACAACTGTATAAAAGAGCTTTTTTTACAAATATTTAATTTGAAGACTTTAGAGTACTAAAAGTTTAAACATTTCAATTGTGTTGTCATTTCAGATGTCCAGTCAAAGCAAGAAGAATCTGCCTCAGCTGTCAGTGGGCACCAGCAACATTGAAGACATTATGTCCAGAGCATACGACAGCTTTGACATACAGCTTAGCAGCCTGCAGTTCCTTTATAGCAAACCAGGTACTACACACAGGAGGACATGCACCTTTCATGGATACTTTTGTGTATGATTGTGTGTAGTAGGTGATTAACTCTTGGAGCCTTGTTGGTTGTTGTAGCCTAGAAAACAGAGGGATGATTTTAGGACATTTAGTATTGAGGGATCATATATGAATGGAGAATAGGAAAAGTATGAATGCTCTGTTTTCAATTTGTCTGTGAAATAGAAGGAAATGCTAATCATGTTCTGTGTTTGTATAGATTGGGACTGGAAAATGGCTCGTAAGCAGAAACAGTCACCGCTGCACATTCTGGAGCCGGTGGATCTGACGGTGGTTTTCAGCAGGGCGATGGTCGTCACAGACTCCCGCATGGCAAAGTCAGTTTGAAGTTTTTTCCATCACATCCTGTTATTTCATTTTCTGTGATGTAGGGCTAAAGATTCTGAGCACACTAAATCTTTTTGTTCCGATGTTTGCACCTGTGTTCTAGGTTTAAGATGTCGGGCGAGCTCCACCTGCTGTCTCTTCGTATCTCTGATGTTAAACTTCGAAATGTTCTGGAGCTAGTTGACAGTATCCCGCTGCCTGAGAGCAAACCTGCGGCAAACGGCTCTGCTTCAACCTCCAAGGTAAGAACAGTCCAATTATCCCTAAATGGTTCTGTTCACATTTTGTGTTGATTAGATGAATTACCTAACAATAAGTAATGGTTTTGGGCAGAAAACATGATGTTTTGAGCTCAATTGTACCCATGTTAAGTGTCAATGATAGCTTTTTCGTTATAGTAAGACCATTTTCAGAGACAAAATGATTAAGAGGGATCTTTTAATCATTTATACAAATCCACCAGTTGAAGAAAATGATTAGATTTAGCATCAAATCTGAGACATAATGCAAGCATGGTCGTGTCCATCATATACTTCGATCGTAGTGTTCTAAGCCCTTTCAAACTTAAACTTACCTATTTCCATGGGCTCCTAACAAAAACACAACACAGTGTTTATTACAGATGTATGGACAGAAAAGCTTGACACACAGTGCTGAGCTCCGTATCAATGTATGTGTTTAGGTTTAGATGATGAACACCACCTCTATGGGGCAGGTACGGTCCTCTTTAATCTAATCTTGAAAGTTCACTGTCCCACACTCTTAAAGAATGTGTTATGACCTAATAATAACAAGTGGTAGAAAATGAAGTATGTGTATGTCTCATGTTTTGGTGTTTTTTCCTCCTCAGCCGAAGCAGTCGTTCACCCCACAGCTCACTCCCAGAAGACCTCTGAACTTAGCCGACCAGCGCTCCTCTCTCATGTTCGAGTCGTGTGAAACCATCAGCGTCAGCTCGTTGGGTAAGACGCATTCTTTAGCCATTTCCTCCACGCTGTGCAACACGTGTCATCGTCGCACTACATTCTTTGAGTGTGTGTATTTCAGTTTAGCAGACGTGTCATCGTGTGGGTTTTTGGATTTGTCGCCCCTCAGGTTCAGAGGAAGATTTGTTTTACGATGCTCCCAGCTCTCCCGTCGGTGATCGAGCATTCTTTCCCGATAATCCGATGCCGCTGCACTACGCAAAGTTTAACAGAAGTAAAAGTTCAGAAGCTCAAAAGAACATGACTGACCTCATCTTGAACTTTGAAATCAGTCAGGTATAGAGAGGTCTTGTTAAACAAAGTTACAAAAAAAAACATTGTCTTTCATGCTGTTTAAATTCTCTAATTGTCTTTCCATTATTCTATTTTTTATTTTCTCCTCTTTGTTCTTCTAGTTTTCTGTTCAGTTGTGTCGTCTTTCTGGAGATCAGGAGGTCGCGGTGCTTCACTTGGACATTGAGGGTCTGGGCACTGAACTGAAACTACGCACCTTTGACATGACCTCTAACACCTACCTACGGGAAATCTGCCTCAAGTGCCCTGAATACATGGGTCAGTAGATGCTTTCAGGACTGAGTGTCTCCTTCAACAGTTCAGGAGACATTATTTATAACTCCATTTGGGGGTTATGAGTCTTAGCTGCACGTTTTATTTGTCATGTGTTAATTGTTTCCTCTTTGTTTTAGATTCTGAAGAGCAGCAGGTTCAGCTGATCACCACTCTGGACAACTCAGAGGTTGACCTGCTCACCCTGGAGTACATTAAAGTAAGTTGTTGATTATTTTTAGATATATTTATCTACAGTTTACAAATTGTCAGTTAGAATGTATGTCTTCCAAATGGTTGTAAATGGGTTTCTCATTATGGATTGTGTCCTATTTCTTTTTAGGCTGATAGGAACGGCCCTGAGTTCAAGTCTCAGCACAACAATACAGAGCAGCTCATCAAGGTGAAGGAAATGTTAAATACATTATTTTCCGCTGTATTGGAATACATTCATTTCTTGCACCAAGTTTCACCATCAGTATTTTATGCTTGAAAAAGTTGCAAAACACATGATTTAAAACCACAATATGTTTAGACTGTTGCCAATAGAAGAACAAAAGCAATATTTGATGCAAAAAAAAAAAGATGCCATTGTTTTTTCTCCATTTAAAATGTTGACGTTGCATTCCCATACAGGTGACCTTCTCATCCCTGGATGTTCATCTGCATACAGAGGCTCTACTCAACACCATGAACTTCCTCACCAACCTCCTTCCTCCATCCACTAAGAAAGAGGCAGTGCAGGAGGAGCTCCCCATCATTCCTGAGGAAGAAGAGGCAGAGGCAGAGAAGGAGGGAGAGAAGAAGGAGGAAACTACTGTAGCCAAGAAAAAAAGTACCGAATAAATCTTTTCAGAATTGAATTCAATGTTACTTTCCACAGCCGTCATTCTCCTGTGGCTGTCTCCATCACTATTCAAAGCCTCACCTTTTCTTTCTCACTTCCTCTTGAAGGTACAAAGCCTTCAAAGTTTGCAGATGTGGTGAACTTGCATATCAGAGCTGATCTCCGCTGTCTGAAGGTTTTCATTCGGGGACAGAAAGCCAGGATTTCTGAGATTAGTATTGAAGGTATGAAATGGCTTTGAAGCTCTCTTGCTTGACCCTGAAGATATGAAATTCAGCCCTTCTCCAATGCACTTTTGTGGAGATTGATTATGTTATTGTTGCCACTTTTGAGTTATTCTCTCTGAATTGGCATTTCATGGAAGTATACCATTAACTGAGAAATGAACACTTTCTTACTGACTCACTTTCTCAACCACCCCAGGTCTGGTCTCTGAGGTTCTGATGAGGAAGAAAGGGATGGAGGTTCTGGCCAACCTGAAAAACATTGTGATCCTAGACTGCGACAAAGATGCTCTTTACAAGAAGGTACCATCAGCAAGTGGCCCTAAAGGACTCTATGCTCATCTATCGGGACCTATGTCTCTCTGTCCAATACAAATCTGATTCTATGTCTATATGGTCTATATTTATACTAGTCTTTATTTCATAAATGTTGACCACTATGCATGAGACGCTCTGTAAAGAAATAGTAGGTGATTCTGATTTGTAATGGAGAAAGAGCTCGAACGCGATTGAATCTCCTCATAAGGAATTGCAGGTTTGTCTCGTGCTCTCATAGATAATAATAATAGATAATAGTCGGTGCTTATGACTGTGTTTTTTCAGGAGAATCCAATAAGGCTGTCTCTGTCGTGCTTACACACATACTTTTACACTCTCAACAAATCACCATGTGTATTTTAAACAAATTCAGAATAACCAATGTTTTGTTTTGTTGCAACATAAGAACATGTCAAAGAAGTTGAACGTCNNNNATCGCCGCCACGTATCTACACACACACACACACACACACACACACACACACACACACACACACACACACACACACACACACACACACACACACACACACACACACACACACAGACAAACACAAACACACACCTATCCTATAGCGTACATGGCCTGAGCGTCCATCAATGAAGAAAACGTAGTGAATGTTAAATAGTAGCGCTTCAGCACTACGGACAGCACCATCACACTCCTGGTGAACATATTACTGAAATGCTTATTTATTATAAGATTTGAATTCATTTTCACACTTTTTTTCCTTTTTGCCGCAATATCAAAACCACTGCCAGAACCAGAGTGCACTGCAATATCCTAGTGTTGGGAGTTTATGTGACAGGAAGCACTTTAATTAATCTGAAAAATGACCTGTGAGTAACAACCAGAGAAAACACACGAACAGAGAAGCTCTCTCTATTTCTCTGTCACACACAGACACACATGCATACACACTATGACAGCTGGCCCTAAAACTTTACATTAATATTTAAAATGGACAAGGCATTTATCATTTGGTCAGGGTGTCTCTGGATTTATATTTTTCTTTATGCCTCCCTCTTTCTTTACTTCAGACTTGAATACATTTAATTACAGCAACATTTACTAAATTAGGTGGAAATATTTATACATACAATTTCTAAATCTTAAATTAAATTCCAAAATTGTTAGTAGTTTGAAACTTAACTCCACAAATATGAACACAACACAATGATTCAACTAATGTAATGGATATAGGAACGTTGTTGAATTACCAGCAAGATAGAACATGTGGGCTGGTTAAACTACAAGTTCAACCTTTCAATAATAACATGGGACCTCAGTTACGCAATGAAACGCTCTAAACCTGGAGCTTTAGGGGCACCTGGGGGTCTGGGACACCAAATACAGTTGTATACTTTCTACTTGGGTAGGAAATGTAGGCCTCGACTACAAAAAGGAAATCATGCACGTGTTTGGACCGAGCTGCAATTTACATAGTGGATATGAAACTAGTGACTGCTAACCATTTAAAAACTAAACACATTACAATATGCTCACACATTAATACTTAAAGCATATAAAGTGTTTTTCTGAATTGTTTAGTTAAATTATTAAAACTCACTCCTCTGATTCAGTACGATACTCTGATTCAGCAGTGAAAATGCTTATCTCTATTATTTCGAACATTGCATCACTATTACAAGTGATTTTGTCTCTAGTCTAGTGCATATTGAATATGTTCCTCTTGAAACATCAGCCTTACCTTGCAGTATCATGATTTTATTATGAACGCATACTGTTGGTTTCAAAATGCTGCATCTCACACAGTCATGCTGGTTCAAGGAGTTTCAATTGATACATTTATATCAGCTATACAATCATATAATGATGTACAGTACCGTCATCTGATTCACTTGTTTGACGTTGGAAAAAACGATACAATTATGACTGATTGATATCTTGTCAAGCATGTCTAGAAATGAAAAGTCAGCAGTAACCTTGTGTGTGTGTGTGTGTGTGTGTGTGTGTGTGTGTGTGTGTGTGTGTGTGTGTGTGTGTGTGTGTGCCTGTGTTTGTGTGTGTGTGTGTGTGTGTGTGTGTGTGTGTGTGTGTGTGTGAGTGTGTTTGTTTGAGTGTGTGTTTTTACTGTCAATTGCTTTTAGGTGAGAACAACATTCATTCACATAGCATCTCTAACAGATGCTATGATTTCCTATTTGTGGGAAAGGCAGTGATGCTCTGGTCTGACAGTAATGGAGTTAGTGCACTTCCAATGTGGTGAGCCAAATGGTCTTTGTACTCTTAGAACAGAGCAAGCCATAAAAATGATTTCTGGCTAAATCTTCCAAATAAAACCCTCAAACAATCGGTCAAAGCATTTGGCTGAAAGGTGAGCTTTTGGTTATCATAATATATTTAGTGTTGTATGTTTAGTGTATATCTAGTGTGTAACTGACTGCAGATGGCAAAAGGGAAAAGTACCAGACAAATCAGTTAACACACCTAGAAATAAAATGTTCATCGTCAATAGTTCCAGTAAAACACCCAAAGACTTAGGTATAAGGAACCAAGGTTTAAGGTTTTCCTTTGAGAAGTGATCTGATTCCCATCCTATTGTAAGGTTGCTGTAAATAAAGGATAGAGAAAATATGTCAAGGTTCCCTTTGGAGTTCAGTCTATTGCTGTATTATCAGGACTATTTTAGTCAAGTGGATACTCCTTTAATAAAAATACCCTGACAGTTTATGAAAGCAAAAGGGAGGTGGAAGAAACCTCACAGCTACATCGACTTTAACACAATTTGGGATATCCACACGAGTAAATCTGCTTTACGTTTACCCTTGTGGCTGAGATAAGATAAAAGGGCCTCAGTATAAAAATAATTTAGAGATGGATATGAGAGAGGGATCCCTCAGTATAAGTTCAGGTACAGATACTTGTTCCAAATCCTTCTAACAAGCTACGTCTTCAGTGGGAACACAAGCAATTTAAAAGATACATACACAAGTTAGTGGGAGAGGAAATGTGTGGAAGGTGTTACGTGCCGTAGTGGGTGTTAGTGTGTGTGTGTCTTTCTCTCTCTCCCTGTATATTGTCTCCACGTGCAGCCTCTCCCTCCAGGTGCAGCTTCTCTTCCAATCACCAATCAGGGCCTCCATAAAGGACCTGAGAAAAGCTGCAGTCACTCTCTCCTTTTTCCTCCTCTGGCTGCCTGTGTACAAAACTGCCGGTTGATAGGAGATGTGCTCCTAGATATATCGATTCTTTAATATTCTGTGCAAGTTGGCTGGTGAGCCTGTGTTCCTGTCTTGTTCATTAAACGACCTGCTCGTTACTTCAGAGATTGGTTTTCTCTCTTTTTTGTCGTGCTTAGTCATCCTTGTGTTTAGTTACTCCTGTTGGTACCCCTAGACTTGGAGGGAACGTAACAAAGGGAAAACGTGTTTCTCAAAGTCTAAGTCTCTGAAAAACAAATAGAGGAAGAATGAGGAATTTTGGTGAATTGTTCAAGGTCTGTATTGAAATACTTTGTACAGTCAGAGAAAGTATACACTCTCCCCTGTTACTTTCATTTAATTGGATCCATTCTAGTAAAGTAGTGTGTTGTTTGGTTTTGGGTGTGTGTGGTTATGCGTGTGTGTGAGAGAGTCCTCAGGCCAAAATTACTACAAAACCAGCAAAAATATATTACCAAAATGGGTAATGTCAAAATTCCTTCTCCAATGTATTTTTTACATCACCAACATGAAAGGATGGTGCAGATGCTTTTCAAAATTTACATTTTATTGTCAACTGCAGATGGTAAAAACTACAGCTCATACTTAGGGATCGCTATGCTGCCCGTCCAGTAAAGAACTAGATACGAAAAGTGTTCAAATCAGCTGAAATGATTCATCTGATTTGAAGAACATCTGTGCTGTGCTGTGTGAAAGCCAGCTTCCTCAGTATGGAAATACAGACACTCAGTGTTTAAAGAACAGGGACAAAAACGAAGTCAAAGGAATATTTAACAATTCAGAGCAGTCCAATGCAACAGAACCACAGACTGCAGACTCTAAACAATAGTTTAGAGCTTTAGGAACACTCAAAATTAAAGCAAAAAAAAAAAATACTTATGGTGGGTGTATTGATATCGATTTCATTGCATTGTTCTCTTATTTTGCCCACCCTGTAACTGTTTACAATATGTTACGAGCAGACAAAAATGATGTTGCACATTGAAATATTTATTTTTAATATAAGGCTGACGCTCGTGTACAATGTAAAATTGTTTCTTGGGCTTGTTCAAAAGAAAGGAACATGAACATATTTTCTGGTTAATAATTATTTATTTTCTTCTAGTGACAGTTTTGTTGTTGTTGTAGAAGTTTGAGGCCAGAGAGGTTGCCAAATACATGACTGAAAGCTTCATTTGCAGAATACTAAGTAAGTCACTGCGATGTATAATGATAGTTTTACCTTTACTGACTGAGATAACTCTTGAAGGCAACAGGCAGACACGCAGCAGCTTTGATCCATTAGTGCCCATTTTGCTCGCTCTTTTATGGGGAAACTGTTGTATTTTTCCTCTAAATAATTTCCCATTACACGAGTAAGGCTTACAGCGTCTGCAACACAGTCCTAAACTGGTTTAATTTTCCATTGAAAACAATAGGCCTCGCTAATTGATTTTAATTGCTCTCTCCGCGACGATGAGCCCCTTATGACTTGGAGAGAGGTCTTTAAGATTATTATTATTAGTATAATTGCCATTACCCCCACACTTTCCCTTTGCGAAATGGGAGACAGAGAAACAATATCTTTGCCCTTAAGCTGAACAAATAATTATTAGAGACAGGAAACAAACAGACGACCGTCACTCACACGCACTCACACACGCACACACACATATAAACGCTCCACCTTGCATTAGACCCCCTCCTGGCGACCCTCATTCCCTCCGCCGCCCTCTTAGTGCAGCATGCCGCTTGTAATTTATGCAAAATTAATTGATACATCTTTTATAATTGATGTGCTGTAAACTTAATGAGTAATTTATGTAATTAGTCAATTAAGGATAATTCCAGCATATGTTCCGTATGCCCAGAAGGTGTGCTTTACAACTAGTTATTTGTCCAGGAGTTGGGTGCAGGCGAAGACTGCCATAGACTACCTAATTAATTTTGTTATGCAGATCAGCCACGGTGTCTATTTAACAGCCCCCTTTGTGAAAACAGATTTAATATTGATCTTTCCTGGGCGTTTAAAGAGGATGCTTTTACACCGCGTTGGCCTCTGAGGGCCTCAGACTTTCAAAACTAATTTTTCAGGCGCCAGGAAAACAATTATGCAAAAAAAAACACAAGCAGAACAACGACTATCTTTATTTAGCTATGAATATATGTTCACTCTTTGTCAGGCAAAGTGGCAATAAAAAGAGCTTTTCATCACAATTACATGATCTCTTTAAAATATGCTCTCCGTCGACACAGTTGACCTTTTGAGTGGGCTTGAAGGACTGGGGCATAACGGGAGAGATACACCGGCTAATTAATTGACACAGTTTTGAATATTCATACCTATAACAGCAAGCTTGCCCTTAATTACATTGTTGGACTTCTCTCCTAGGAGGCTAAATCACGAAAGGCTTAATTATTGTAATGTATTCGGGGCCCCACCGGGGCACCAGGGAAGACAGGAGCCGTCAAGGACCCAGTCATGACACCTGGCTCGAAAAGAAAATATACTGGAAGGGGAGCAGCTTTTGTTGTTCCCCGCTGAACAGAATTCAGAGCAGGGGAGGAAGTTTGTTTACATCCTTGTAGGATTCACCGGAGACTGTTTGAACAGACAGACAGCCGCCGGACTCCCCTCTCAGCAATTAATCAACAACAGTCCCTTCCTCCCTCCCTCTCTCTCTGTGTCTGTGTGTGTGTGTGTGTGTGTGTGTGTGTGTGTGTGTGTGTGTGTGTGTGTGTGTGTGTGTGTGTGTGTGTGTGTGTGTGTGTGTGTGTGTGTGTGTGTGTGCGCTTGTGTAATTCAGAGCAGAGGAGTAGCGCACTGATGATTGTGCGCAAAGGAAGACATGATTTATTGTTTGCAAAGTCTGAAAGTGCAGTCGAGCAAATTTAACAAAGAAGTTGTATTTATATATTTGCTTCTTTACTATATACAGTATTTCCTCAAGTATCATATGCTAAGTTGGCAATTAAAAGCCACATTGGTTGTCAATCATATCTCAACACAAGATATATTGACGTTATTAATAGACAATATACTTTCTCAAATGTTTATGACACAGCAATCTAAGCAAAGCAAAGGAGCTCTCATCATAACATGCAGATCCCATTCAAATTGAAAATTGAATTGAGAGGTTTTGTAGACAGAGTTCAAAGGTCAGGAGCAGGCTTGTAGCTATAGATTAAGCAACATGCTGAAAGATATTGAGTGTTCCCTTTAAACAAAGTTTAGGTTAAAATCAGTTACTCTCTGTCACAGTGATACGCAGGACTCGTTGATTGGCAAACAGGAGATTAGAAGCAAACGCGTCTTTAAATGAACCACCCACTACACCTCATTTTTATTCATCTCTCTCTAACACACACACACACACACACACACACACACACACACACACACACACACACACACACACACACACACACACACACACACACACACACACACACACACACACACACACACACACACACACACACACACACACACACACACCCCTGCTCTCCCCTGACGTGTCTCCTAAGTGTCTGGATAACAGATAATAGAGCAAGCGACCTGCGGGGGTCTTACAAAAACGGCGCTTGGCGAGTGCGAGCATCGCACATGAGGAGAGGAGCTCACACAACACACTGGCAGCGGAGCAAACTGGCCCCTCACATCCTTCAAGGGAAGAGAAAAGGGAAGGAAACTGAGAGGACCTCTTAACTTTTACGCACAGAGGCTGACTTTTACGCACGACGACAAAAGCATAAATTGAAAGATAGTCTTTATAAGAAACTTTCCTGGGATGCAGGAGACTCTCACGGATCATACTTGACAGCAGCGGGCCTCGAGGCTACTGTATAGAAATAACAACAATTTACCAGCTTCTTATCGGATGGCACAGCACTTTGGATCAGATTCGTCAGATGGAGACTGAAATTAAAACGGTCAAATTAGCTACTTAAAATATAACACTTCAAATATATCTTAAAGGCTGTTTTATTTAACAATTTAAACTTATAGAAAACAGTATCCAGTCATGCCTCGTCCTGGGAAGAACTCTTACAGCGACCAGAAGCCTCCATACTCCTACATATCACTGACAGCGATGGCTATCCAAAACTCATCCGAAAAGATGCTGCCACTGAGTGACATTTATAAGTTCATCATGGACCGGTTTCCTTATTATCGAGAGAATACTCAACGATGGCAGAATTCCCTGCGACACAACCTGTCCTTTAACGACTGCTTTATCAAGATCCCTCGGCGGCCCGATCAGCCCGGGAAAGGCAGCTTCTGGGCTCTCCACCCGGAGTGCGGTGACATGTTTGAGAACGGCAGCTTCCTGAGGAGACGAAAGCGCTTCAAGGTGCTTCGGGCTGAGCAAATGGCCTGCAAGAGCTCCCCGATGATGCATTACTTTCACCATCACCACCACCACCCGGGAAGCAAGCTGGGCACAGCATCCGGCCATCATGAGCACCCAGCCGGCCCGGCAAGCACCGTGGGTCGAATCCCCCACTTTCAGGGTTATGGGGGCATTACGTGCGCACAGTCCGGCGGGTTTAAACATCCATTCGCCATCGAGAACATTATAGGAAGGGACTACAAGGGTGTGATGGCCACCGGGCTCCCCCTCACCTCTGTCATGCATCACCTGGGGTACCCGGTGCCCCCTCAACTCAGCAGCGTGGTCAACTCCATGTGGCCGCATGTCGGGATGCTGTCTGAGTCCATGGGTGGCGTGCACGTCCCCGCATCATCTGAGTATGCACCCTTCAGTGTGTCAGCGAAGGGCCTGTACCACAATGCCAACGGGCAAACCCTTCCCGCCGTACCTCTGCCAATAAAACCCACCCCATCCCTGGGACCCATTCCCAGTTTGACGGGGCTTCAGAGTGGCCCTTCCCAGCTTTGCTCAGCGGTCTCACTGATGGAGAAAAGCGACCTGCTTGAAGGGAAAGGACACCCGCTTCACCCGGCTCTCCTGCTGTCCTAACCGGGTAACTTGCGGGTCATTTTTGAAAAGTAACGCAAACAAGAAGGACATTGTTATTGCATAAAGTTAGACAGAATAGGCCTATCAGTGGTGCAGCTGTGGGAGAGTTGTACAAACTAAGTAACATTGTGCTGTGAAATGCATTTTTCATTAGACCCATGTTGATTGAAATCATAATTTATTTGCACAATTTGTGAGGGCATTTACCACATACTGTAATGTGTCACTGATAAATACAATCAGACAAAAGACGCTGAACCCAAAGAAGCCTTTGATTTAGGAGACAACAATCTAAAATGATTTACAATGCAAGCCAACAACTCTGTTTATATATCGTTTGCTCTTATTCTATTGATTCTATTTTAATCTGGCATGCCGATCGGTTGAAGACAAATAGCTCTTCGTGTTTTTGTTTTTCTTAAAGGCCTGTTGCACTTATTTTGTGTGTTATTTAATCGTAAATTGAAAATGTAATGCTTGTATTATAACAATATTTATCTGAGAATATTCATAAAGAACTTAAAAACAAATATTTTTTGGTGTTGTAATTATTTAAATACTTGGATTAAGTGTCCACACGTTTTTCGGGGATCACTTTTCACGGATCGTAATTGAAGTCAGTCACACATAGATGTATTTCATTAAACGGGGGCTTTCTTTTATATTACATTGTGGTGAGATAATGTGATGTCAAAGAAACCAAACAATTTCAAGTGCACTCAATAACAATTTTCAGTTAAGTATATTATAGATTTTATTTTAAAACACACACTTATTAATCATTGTATATATGTATACTTAGTTGTGATCATTTTACAGTCTACAACATTAAACAATAACAGCACAACCAGTTGCTCTCAGATATTCATAATTGATGACTCTATAAGTTTACCTTAATTCATACCAGGAGTTTTTAAATACAACATCCATTTAATTAGGAACACTTATTATTTAAATGTAAACTATGCTTAGGCTGCAACAGCAAAGGGGTCATACAGTTATAATGGTAAGAGGGAAGTCTGGGAGTAATTTTTCATTTTCAAAACATGAAAGTCCCTTGAGCTTTTAAGACTTTGAATTTCCTATAACAATAGTTTCTCTTTTGAACATCTAACTATGAGTTGGAGGAAATATACACTACATATTAAATTTAGCAAGAGGATGAAGTAATTGTTCATAATTTTAACATGAAATGTGATTCGACAAATTCAAGATAAAGAAAGTACCTGAAACAAACTTTACTCAAATAAATATTGAGACTAAAGTCAAGCTATCGTCTTCCACAATTAGTCATTAAGTATCCACATCATGACAGCGACACCTTGACATGAGTCACATCTTGAATTGGCATTTGGGCTAATCCGTGAGGTGCATATGATCCTCATAAAATGCATATGAGCGGCTTGATAACTTCAAAAGCAGGCAGGGTTATCGGATCAAGTTTTTCTCTTTTGTTTGCTCTGTTTAAAAGTAGCTTTGAAGCTTCTCCTCTACAGCCAGCACAAAGCACCAGGTCCAGCCCTCTAAAAATGACTTATATTAAACCTCATGTCCCCTGTTTAGCATCCCAAAGGCTCCCAAAGCCGACACTATTGTCACACCAGCGTCTGAACAAATAATTGAGATGCACCAGTGGAGGAGAGGCGTGGGAGTGAGGAATTAATATTATTATTAACCTATTTTTGCCTCATTGCTAACAAGCAGGATACATAGTGATTACACATATCTTCTTCTCTCATCTTAATCATCCAGTTTTCTTCCTAATTTTCTCTTTTCCTCTATTGCGGCAAGATCTCTAGGTTATCTCTTCAAATCTATCACTTTCTTTTATCTACATACACACATTTTCGCACACACTTTCACTACAGGGTGCCTGTGATTCCTAGTTAAAAGGAACTTCTTTTTTTTGCTTCATGACAAAAGTGGTTGTAAAAAGTGTGTGTGTGTGTGTGTGTGTGTGTGTGTGTGTGTGTGTGTGTGTGTGTGTGTGTGTGTGTTTGTGTGTGTGTGGGTGGGTGTGTGTGTGTGTGTGCATGTTGCTTTAATTCCCCAATCAGCAGGCCTCTATGTCTTTAATAGCCCTCACTGCATTAGTGTGTAATTAAATGCCACTAATTAAGACACAATAAGAGGAGTAATAATGCAGCCATTATTACCTTCCATGATCCTCTGTCCTCACAACACCGTAGTAAGATGCCTCTGGAATCAAAATATCACATGAGGTCTCCTAATGGGCACATGTGTTTATGCACAGGCTAATAGGAGGTATATGTGCAGTTTTTTTTTAATAAGGGTAGACACTGTGTTGGTTATGTCAAAGCATTTAACAGCATATGTTAAATGGCTTTCAGGAAAATTAGATATAAGTGTAGATGCTCTTATTTTTTAAGAACAAATATTATCGTGTTGAATCCATAGACTATGTAAAAGTTAAATCCCACCCTGTGTCTGGATTTGTGTGTGTTGTATACAATATACAGATTTCGGGAGCATGTGTTCTTAAAACATTTGGATTAAACATAACTATTATTGAAAACAGCTGCATTTGGAAGTG
Organism: Notothenia coriiceps; assembly: GCF_000735185.1. Taxonomy (NCBI): domain Eukaryota; kingdom Metazoa; phylum Chordata; class Actinopteri; order Perciformes; family Nototheniidae; genus Notothenia; species Notothenia coriiceps. The sequence continues at coordinate 937,875 of NW_011352500.1, forward strand.
ATTTGTACCTGGCATGCACACAAAAAATCTGATTCAAATGTAATCATCAGTTACTGTTATTTCTTATTAAAAGATCAAAACAATCTAAACTGAGTGGAAATAGGCCAGCTCAATAAAGCTTCACATCTGTAAATTGGATGCGCAAGACGTTTTTGTAGATATGAATTTGAATTAGGAACTAAATGTCATGTCAAACTCATGTAAAGCATTTTCCAAAATTAATATCACTACTGGTTATCTACTTTAAAAAATATAAAGATTTAATATAAAATCACACAGACTTCTTAGACAATATTGAACACCACTTTTCAATCACCCGCTTGTGACTATTCTCTAAATATATTAAGATGGCCTGGCCTGTTAAGTGGCCTGCTGGCCTGAGGATTCTTTTTTTTTATGTATGTATTATTGTGAACGCAACGCTGAGCAAATGTGGGTCTTACTCTGCCTCACAGAGGGTGACTGGCTATCTACATGATGTGGCCTGCCGACATGGCCACTTTCATACAGATCATACACAATGCCCTTGATTGG
>NW_011352500.1:938584-961779 GCF_000735185.1 Notothenia coriiceps
CGAATGTTTCAACAACAAGGTGGAGGAGAGTCCTCTCCAGTCAGACTGAGAGACTGATAACTACAGCTCAGGTGAGGTAAAGGACTCTCTGAGTGTTTTGATAGTTAACTTTGTCTAAGTTATCTCTGTGGGTCTCAAACGGTTTGGTCACCATTTATGTAAACACATATTTCTATTTGAGGGGGGAGTGAGATTAGTGAAATATGCATGAATAATAATAAATAAAAAAAGTTAACTAGGTGAAAAAAGGTAAGATAAACTTTAAAAACTTGTTGAGAGCTAAAACTAGTCTTTGCTGCTGCCTCAAATAGGAGCAGGGGGGAGAGGAGGGAGACAGGAGAGGCTGATTCAGGAGCCCAGACACACTCACAACTATAAATGAACCAAAAACAAATAAATAAACAAGTTCAAATGTTTTTGAATATTGGACATGGCATGGTATTGGTTATGGCCATGTTCTTATGATTTAATGATTATTGAAATGTATACAGCTCTGTTTCATATGGGTGTTTCCAGATCTTTCTCTTTATGTTCCCATCAAAATGCACCAGATTGATGCATTTAACTCCAACATTTAACAAAAAGATCTTACATGACGTGCATGACCCCGGACCCCCCAGAGTATTTGAGCTCCACCCCCACTTAAAATATCTTCACATGAATAGATTCCTAAATAGATTTTCAATTTTTTTTAAATAGTGACCCATGTCCATATGTTTATTTTTGGGTAGTAGATTTAAACTATAGGGCTATCACTATGGGCAGCAACGCTGTAAATATTGACACAATAAAAACTGGTAGTGGCCTGGCTGGGTGTATAATTCCCGGCCTGACTTATTGTCCCAGTCCGGCCCTGCTCAACACGATATTAGCTTTTACAATACATTCTAATGCACCCAAAAAATCAGAAGCGAAGGCTTTTTAAAAACATTTACAAAACTAGTTTGGTTACTAAAGCAGGCATACAATATACAATAACTACAAACTAATAGTGAAGAACATTGATGACTAATGAAAAATAGTTTAAAATGTGTCTTCTATGAGGCGTCCGTTATAAAGGCTGACAGATATGATGATGTTTCATTTGAACAATACAAATATAATATTATTCTATATGAACTGTTAGCACTTACAAAACTGTACGGGATATTAATATGGAAACTGTTAATCATGTGGAATATGACTTTAAAATGAATAATAGGAGTCTTATGAATAATTGAAACATTTAGGTCAGAGGTGTTTCACTGTCGCCCTCCGAAACGAAACGTTATGTTCTTGAATAGGCGATGATACATTAGTGGTAATTACCCACACTTCATAGGGGCCAGGGTGGCAAATTCTACATGCGTTTTTCTTAATGACCAGCAAGAGCAGGCCATCATAATGAGCAGCTTAATTCATTGATCTGATCCGCTCACTAAATCAAGCACACTGCACACTGCACTCATTCACACACATGAACATGAGCAACCTTAAATATTATTATTTTTTCCAGAGAGCAATCTTTTATTTAATATATTGGCGACATTAGAAAACAGAAGTGTGTTCTAATTTCTTTAAACCTATAATTGCTGTGCAAGGAGTCCTTGTTCAGTGGAGCCATTTCAACAATTAATGGAGGCAATAAACTGCATTACAGCAACTAACTTTGTTTAACAGTTTTATCAGAGATCAGACATCTGCTAAATTAACTTCATAAAGCCCTTAATATTAAAAGTTTAAACGCATAAAATTGTTTCATCATTGGTTGAAAAATCTGAATAGAGCGACGGAAGCAAATTAGAAAATAACTCTCACTACTTCAAATGGGCTCAGGCTTCCTCACATTTCTAAAAGGAGGTAAAATAAGCAGAGACAGTAAAGTAAAGAGGGTGACAAAGAAAAGAAGAAAGAAAAGGAAAGGATAAACGGACATTGTGAGAGAGAGAGAGATGTACGGCTATACAAGGTCATTAGCTCTTGATAACCTCTTTCAAAACTAATGAAACTGCAATATTCTTAAGAGGTTTCTCTTTTGTCTCAGATTACAAGATGACTGCTGACCTCCTAATGCAGTCTGACAAGATTTGTACACGAGGAACTTAAAAGAGGCAAAAAGACAGACAGAGACTTCGGAGAGAGAAATTACCAAATGCGATTTTATTTGTATTTAATTGATAACGATGTGATGATAAATATAAGGGGTTGAAATTCCTCCCAGTCCAGCTATTCACATTTTTCTGGACTGGATATCTCATTGTATTTTTATGTAATGACACTAGTTCAAACTCATAATTGATCTTTTCTTCTACTTTCCCTTTTTAATCTAGGAACTCACATTTTTACCATACAAACACTTATATTTGAGTGTTTCTAAAAATATCTAAAATAAATTACAAACTATATTCCTAATAAAGTAAGATCCAAGTAAGTTATTTGAACTAAGATCTCCCATTATGGGATGCAAATAACAAAAATAAAGAGAGGATTTATGAGTCTCTTCAAATATAATCTTCTATCAGATGTCCCATTGTTATGGAGTTATTGTCTGTGGTGAAAATGTTGTTGTTTGATGACTATATTCATGTGGAAAAGAAGTTTGTCTATGACCTTAGTTTATATATAGTTTTAGTTTAAATAATCAATATGTAGATCCATTATTTCATTGTGTTTCACCTGCTGCTGCAATTATCTCATTGATGTGTGCCAATGCAATATTTATAGACTTGTTTCACTATATGTAATCAGTTTGTTGATATAAATACATAAAACATAATGGAGAAATTGTGCTAAGTAAGTCATTATGCATTTTAGTAAACCATTAGCAAAAGTGTTACACAAGGACAATTAATGTGCTATTAATTATCCTATTATTCTGTCTTGAAATTATCATAAGGTTATTATCTCGAATGGCTCTGTATTTTGAAATTGTAATCTTTGTTAACCAATTTACTAATGTGTCTGCAATTGATATTCCATAACACAAATAATTTGACTTTTGCATTCATACCTTCACTTTCATCAAGTTTAATTAAGTTAATTTAAAGACCTATAGTGTGCCGCACTAAATACTAAAGGTCAAACCCACCATGCAGTAACGCCAGATGCTATTGGTCAGCTAATTAGAGCTTTTTACTTACAGTAACAACACCAGAGATTATGAGCAGTTAGTGAAAGTTATACTCAAAATGTAACTTTACACACCCCAAAAACGGTATGCCACTGGATTCCATTTTGGATTTTCATCAACCATGTGAATATTGCATTAATTAAACACCAATCTTAAAATATTAATTGTATTTAAACTCATTATTTTAGTGTCATACTTGCTGTTCTGATCTGATGGTTGCTGAGCAGCTTTACTGGAGCCGTTGGGGGTTAAGCACTTTGCTCAGGGCACCTGGCTATATGAGGGAGAGGCTCTTCCTCCCAAAATGTGCGCATGCAGGTTTTTTTTAAATATGGGAAATCAGGGTTAGTGAGTAGTAGAAAACTGTTAAATCTCTTTCCAATCTCAAACCAGAGTTAGTAATTGTTGTAACAGTTGAAAGATGGTTTTGATGAGTATTACTTTGTTTCTGTCGAGGTTAAATTAGGTTTTCTTAAAACTATATTACTATTGTTTCTGTAAAAAAACTTTGAGGAAAGCATTTTCATCCAATGTACCAAAATCAGCGAGCCCATTTAGCTATCCGTTTCCATCACTTGCTGGAGTTGGACATATATGACAACTGTACTAAGGAATGCTGGAAGTAACCTTTAAAGACAAAAGCCAGATATCAGTGAGTGTAAATGTTTTTTTTTGGCCAATAGGAAAGGGGCTTTATTGGTATGTTGTATTGTCGTGGTACATGTGACAACTTTTAACTGTATATATATGATTCAGTGTTAGCAGGCAGCTGGCATATGGCTACATCTGCTCTTATCTTCGTAATGGTCGCTTTGCCATAATCAGTGCTGTGGTCTTTAATAGTGGGATGAGGGGTCATCAGGGAGATTAACATATTGGCATCAGGCCTGGAGACAGAGAGAAGATGTCAGCGGAGCAAGTCCTAACGACAGGTCACTTTGGACTATACTGCACATTTCAAGACTCTTCCTCTCTGTATTTTCTCCGTTATGTAGCAAATTCTCGTTTTCTGATTATAACTCAAAACATTCATTTTTCCCCGGTTTTTCTCACTCCCTAATCGGCATCTTCCGCGTCTTCCCTGCCCTTCTGTTTGGTTTCCCCTCTCCCCTTACCTTCCTGTACCCTATCTTTTCAGCCAGTCTGCTCCCCCTTTCTCCTTAATAATTCGACGATGATTCACTGATCTTGGGTCAAATTTTATCAGCCGCCTCCGGCTGAAGTGAATTGTCTCTGCACTGTCCTCGAAGTAAGGTCTTCTCATATCATCTTTAATCTGCCATCTAACTTTATAGGCCCAAATTATTACACTTTATTAGCCTTTTTTACATTTTACTATTAAGTCAAAACAGGTCAATGGATCAGCTATTCTGGCCTCCTTCCCAATATTTCTCCTTTCAGACTTCCCTGCTTTCTCACTTTCTCTTTTGGAGTTCAGACAAAGAAGTTATCTGGCCAAAAAACTTCAGCAATTTCATCAGAGGTTAAGTGCTTTGCCCATAGCCTCATGTGGCTGCTAAATAACAGTGATTAAAGTGAAATGGAAATTAACAAAGTGTGCCATCAGCTTTTCCACTGTTCAGAGTTTGTACTTGAATTTTAATTCTCATTTCACAATGTCAAAACATAATAATTGGCAGTCTTACAGAGAGAACCATATAACAAAGGCTTCCTAAAACTGCTTTGGATCAATGTGGTTACATGAACGTATACACAGTGACACACTAAGACTATGTGTGAAGAAGGGAATATAAACATGTGCTTTATATGTTTTTGACCAAACATTTAAGCAATCTAAAACACTTCAAATACATATAATTATATATAAGAGTAACTAGTTAGGTTTACATTTCACGTGATGTAATGTATGTTAAAGTAATATTTAATTTTTGCATGTGACACATGAGGCATGTTCTTTTTCTTGTTTAAGCTACTAACTCACAAGAGTGTATTATACATATAGGCTTGGCTTTCATTATACCCATTTCTGAGGCTTTTAATATATTCAAATACATTAAACCTCATAATCTTGACTAAAACTGTGTTCATCCTAAATAATGCATGTTTGTTTGGTTTCATAATATAGGTGTACAATTTTGCCAATTATCTTTCTAAAAGATATTTGAACAAATCATTAGGAGTTTAAATTGCAAACTGACAAAAAAGCGGGATACAAAGAAAGTTTGAAACTGATTTATCATTTGAAATTGGAGCTAGAGATGCTTTAAAGGAAGATTAACCTCATAGAATGACCAACAACTTTCCTGTACCATTCACCACTCAGAACTGAATGACCACAGACACTTAGGAGTAATTTGTCTAACCAAGAAAGAGTCAACTTCCATGAAAATAGAGACAACGTTTCCATTGTGCTTTCTTTTTCAAGGAAGGCTAAAAGTCATTTTTAGCTCTGGGCGGGCGGTTAGTTGGATGAAGTTACAGCCTGTACATCAATTATCATGTAGGCAAATGCAGAGGGAAGTGTGGTTTCATTTTAGGACCTTACTGCTTAAGATTTCTCATGAGACTGTTGCTTAAACTCAGCCACAAGTCAGTTGACCTGCTCCCTAAATAACGCATATCAGGCAAAGACTGTAAATATGTGTTTAAATGAATGTAATAATTATGCATGTAAGCAAGGGTGCAAGGGCTTGGTTGTTAACAAATATCACTCAATCAAAAATCTTCACTACGAGTTAGTTGAATAAAATACCATTCAATAAGACTTGTATAGCATTTTGGTTGATTAGTTCACGTTTTTTTTACACAAAAAATTAACAACAAAAAAATGTCTTATTTGAAATGCAGAGATCCAGAACAAAAAGGTTTTAACACTAATTCACTTGACAGCGGTTAAGCGTTGTGACAACGCTCTGTTCTCTTGTTAGCGCTAATTGCAGCTGTGACAGTGGTTAAAGGCAAAGGTCCTTCTCTGACTCCCAATCATTTATCTCTCCATTACAGAGAGCACTCTAGTTTTTTATTGGTGTAATGAAGTCGATCTTCACTATCATGAAAAGCCTCCTGACCCTGTTGTGCTCTGCGGGCCCCGGACTCCTTATGAAAATATAACTTCGATGTCACACACACACTGCATGCAAACAGGCAAGCATCCAGGCAGGAATGTTGTTTTTCTATTACAGTTTAATTAGAACAATAGGAAAGGATAATTTCAATGAAGCAAGGAAAATGTGGACTTGGAACAATTTCACTTAAACTTAGATTTTAATTTCTCTAAATAATTCTTTTGAAACTGTAATATTAATAATCAATATGCAATTTCATAACTATTTTTCACTGATGTCTAAGGTTGTCTGACAGTTAATCTAATCCTTTTACGCCCTCTTGTGGTGGAAGTACTCACATTGTGTAAATGGCCTTCAAGTTCAGCAGCCTGGCCTCAGCTGTGTAGAGTCGGAGTATAAAATGCCAGCGTTCGATAACATGAAATAAACCATTACTCACATAGTGAGGTTTAGAAAAAGTCTTACCAACATGACAGATGTTGTTGGATAGAACTGTTTTATGGATTAGTGGATTTTAGGCAATATAACTGAAACAACAAAATCATCTAGACTAGATTAAATGAATGTGGTAAGAATGATCAGAAATACATCATCATCATTTATCAGCACTTCCACATTAAACAAGATGAATGCAATTTAATGGATTCTGAATTCAATTTGGAAGACAATTTCTCCACGAGTGCCAATAAAAGACAGTTACAATTTTTGCAGAAAGTAACAAACAAAAACGTTTTAAGGTCACATTTCTTTCAGCTGGGTGTAAAGGAGCCAAGTATGCAAATATGATATATTTACATCTGTCATGTTCAAATAATAATAAAAAGGTGTTTGTTAAACTAACTATAAATAGTATTGGTCTCATTAACACAAAATCACATGTTCCCTGAATTATTTGAAAATATGTGAAAGATTTTTTTACAATAACTTGTTGTTGCCTGGTATAAACCACGTCAGTTATGTGTCCGGGCAGCCAGCTGTTTTAAGGTCAATGGGCCTTTGAGGTGGGGGGTGCTCTCTACGGGCCTGCACGCTCCTGTCTTTGAACCGAGGTCAGCTTCTTTAAAAGCAGATTATACTTCCGTTTCATGGTAACATCAAGTTACACTTCAATGTGTTTTAAGCTAAATAAAAAAATAAGTAAAGGAAAGAAACTTATAATGTCATACTATTTAATCTTTTAGTGGTGTATTATTAATATTAAAACTCAAGATGTCCTTACATTTGGACTGCAGATATAAAAATGTAATTGTATCAAAGTTTTAATTTGCCAATATTCAAATAGTATTTTAAATGTGAATGCTGCATGTTAAAGTGGAATTTAAGTAACCACGACATTTGCTTTGTTTTTTGTGCTGTTTATTCAGTACAATGGGCATTAATACATTTCAGTGTTGACGTCAATTCTATCAATGGGAAAGATGCCTCTACGTTCATGAAGCATGGCTAAATGCGTGTCAATGCACCCGATTCTGATTTCCCACCCACCCACCCAGTCTCCAGCAGACACTGAGTGACTTGATACACTGTGTGTAGTTGTGTGTATGTACGTGCGGCTTGTTTTCTGACGCAGGCAGAGGCAACGAACCAGTGATGCAGAGCCTTACCCTCACCTTTAAAACCATCGTTGTCAAGTCATTGTCACAGACCCAGATCTTTCTTCAAAGGTGGACGCATCGAGACCACAGCAGGTAAGGAGATAATGTCATTTCACCATTTAAAATAAACTTGAACTTTTTCTAATTCTGAAATATGTGTTCTGTTTTGTGCACTGTTTGGTTGATTTACTAAAATAATATGTTTCATTTCATTCTATTTGCAAAAGGAAAAAGGATTGGACGTCACTTCGTACAAAATCATCAGAAAATAAATATGTGGGTCTTTGAGAAGATAAGGGAGAGCATGGAGAGCATTCCTCTAGAGCTGAGCCGGTACATGGGGACGAGTGAGGAGGACATCTTTCTTTCTTCTAAAGCCAGTCTCTCTCACAATCTGCACAACAACATCCTCACACCAGACAAAATCCCAGAGTTCTGCCTGCCCCCTAGGCTCTGCAAGAGAAGCAGCACCTTGTCACACTCTTCATATGTAAAGACAGAGGACCTGAGGAAGAAGAATATAGATGCACCAATGGCTTGGAGGAATACAAAGAAACCGTTGCCATTCTCTGCAGAGGGGTATGGTCTGACTGGAATATTTGAGAGCCCCAACACTCGAAGAAAAGAGTCTTTGTTCCACTCAAAGCGCCCTGTTTACTTGTTTGATAGAAGCCGTCCTACTGCACCACCCAGACTGGCAAAAGTGACAAACCTGCCAAAGAAAACGTTATTGGGGTTTCTCCCTCTGTTCTCATCCAAGAGTCTCTCAGAGACAGGAGGCACAGGAAGTGAAACACCTTCTTCCAGTGACTCCTCTCCCCTTAGTTCACCTTATAGTCCTAAGCCCTCCCTCTACTTACCACCAGGCAGTGGCCATCTTAAAGGAGCAAAATCCTGCCCGTCGCTGATTAACAGCAGGGAGACCAGAGTGAGGTTGAAGAGGGGGGGTTTAAGTTTAACAACATCACACAGCAGCCCTCCGAGCTTAGAGGGCAGCTCACTCACCTTAGCTCCACCTGCTCTCTTCCCGCTGGATGTCCTGCAGTGCCAGGAAAGACCTCAGCACGAACACGTCTTCACTTTGCAGGGCAGAGGAAGAGTGCACCTCTATGCTGAGCACACCACATTCTCCACCAACACGTTTTTATCCCTTTCCACCGTCAGAGTGCGTGTGGAGTCTGTGGAAGGCCTATGGGATGATAGTGACCACCGACGAACCCTGAACTGTGCAGTGAGTTTGTGTCTGATCCCAGGGAAGCTGCAGCAACAGGAGGGCGCCACCATCAGGAACTGCCGCAACCCTGTGTTTAAAGAAGATTTTTTCTTTACAGAGCTCAGAAGAGAGGATCTGCAGGAGCTGCAGCTCAGGTTGAAAGTAGTGGGTAAACCTGCAGCTGGTGCGATGAGGAGAGGAACAGTCATTGGAGCGGTAACAATACCACTGTCTGAGTTACTTCCTCTTAAAAAACGCATAGATGAATAACTCATTTTGTGTCATTTGGAGAGTGGACAGCACATGATATAAATATGACACAGTGTACAAAGAAAGACAGGTTAAAGAGAGGGACGTTAAAAATAAAATAGTTTGTGAAGGTTGTATGAGCATTTCGCAGCTGTCGTGTTATAATTTTCAAGATAGTAAGGCTACCACAATGGAGAGTATTTAAAAGTGTATACAGTATACTGTATAATGTATTTTTGGTATTAAACCATACATGTAAGTCAAACTGCAGTGTCAAATATAGCATGTTCATGTGAGGTTACTGTACCTTGTTTTAGATATCCGGTTTCACCTGTCTCTCTAGCAAGAGAAAATGTTCATAATGTTTGACAATTAACATAATTATTAGACTTTTAAGTTCTTGTAGAAACTGTCCTGAAGGAAACATGTTGCTGTATTGCACAATGCTTGACATTAGTGGAATGTGTTAATGATATCACTGGTATGTCCTGTATGCCCATCTCCTTTTACTATTTTGCTTGTGTTGCTTTTATGTGTTCTGTGTGTTCTACACTAAGTACCGCTATGGTTCTAACATGTGAAATAGTTTTAACGTGAATGCTGCCGTCTTGACCACGACCAGAAGTGGGAAGTAACTAAGCACATTTACTCAAGTACTGTACTTAAGTACGATGTTGAGATGCTTGTACCTTACTTGAGTATTTCCATGTTATGCTACTTCGTACTTCTACTCTAAAATTGGGTCCTTTTACTCCACTACATTTATTTGATACCTTTAGTTACTTTGCATACTTGGATGATTAATGTGAAATATAAACAACACTTATACAAGACTTTAGTTACACCTGGAGTAAATTCACAAGCTACCCTGCAGCATACAAAGTCATTAAAACTAGCTGAACTTTACCAGCTTTGATAACACTTTAATGCATCAACAATAATAATGAAAACTTATCATATTATTCCGAAATGGACCAATTTGCCTAATAAGTACTTTAACTTTTGGTATATTTTTATGCTAATAGATTTGGAGTTATACTAATATGCTATTTCTACTTTTACAAAAGCACAAGATTTGAGTACTTCTCCCACCATGTATATATCAACAGGACATTTTTGGCTTAATAAAGGATAAAGACCAAATAAAAGAAAATACATGATTTATTTACTTAAAGTGTATTTACCTCAGTTCCCTCTTGCCCAGTGTTGCAGCAGTGTGCATTTGTAACGCTTACCGCACGTTTTTTTTAAAGAGTGGTATGGATAAGTAGGCTACACACAAAGTAAGAATTTTAAGAAAACTGGATACAGCATAGGAGACATTTTACCGTGCATTCCTTTAGCGTTTTTCATAAACCCCGCCTTATATTCATGGCTGCCAAACCGCCTCTTCCGGCAAAATAAAGCAACATTAGTCTGGATTCAGCTATTATAACTTTTAGGAAGGAATCATATAAATAAGGGCTATTTAAGTGTTGTACTGGATGATTGATTTGAATATGACAAGTTAATTGCATGTGATTACTTATGCTGCATTATTGACCAGAACACCCTGGAGAAGGACACCTTTTGAGTCAATGAGAACTTTCTGGCTAAATAAACAAAGGATAAACAAATACAAATGTATTTAAGGACTGCAACTGTGGAATAAAATCCCACATAAAGCCACTTAGCCTACTGCCTACTTATCATCGTGTCCCCTCTTTCCAAGAGTTGCATAAGGGAGTGATCTTTTTAGAAACCAATCGTATTGCAGGTACGGCATGACGTCAAAGTCCCGCCCACATCGGGACGTCCTAATCTGGCGACTGGGCAGTGGGCAAGCGCAAGCGCCTGACAGAATGTAAACATGGTTACAAGTAGATGAGAGAAACGCCAACATGGTCTTCGAAAGCTTGGTGGTTGATGTCCTCAACCGATTTTTAGGGGACTACGTTGTCAACCTTGACTGCTCACAGCTAAAGCTTGCCATATGGGGAGGTAAGTGAACTTGTGTTTGTCATTTCCGTGGACTAGCTCGCTCGCCAAGCTAGCTAGCTAATGCTAAGAGACGTTAGTCACCACTCGTGTGAGGCTTCCAGCTGTCAGCGTCAGTCTGGGTATTTATTCGTTAACTGTCCACTATGTACCGGTATATCAGTTAACAGTGTTCATTTGTGAATGCTACAATTACCTTTTTAATAACGTACCTTGTTTTCTACGACAGGGATGTTTGCTTAGTGGTACTTTCAGAGAAGCAGTTCGGTGTCACACCCTTCCACAGAGCCATGTGACAGTCTGTGGTTCAGACTGTGTTTCATACTGACTCCGTTTCAAAAGCTCAGCCATCGAGTCTGATTCTCCCAGCTCTGCACACTGTCCGCGCAAATTAGGGGATTAGAAGAGAGCTTTCCGAGCCAAAGCTAAACATGTACAAACTTGTAGCAACTAGTAGACCAGTTTAACCACTGCGTATACTCTCGTTTTACCAAACCCTGCAATGCAAGGCTTTTATATTACGTTTTCTGAGCGTTGAATTAAATCGATACTAAGGTCAAATACCGCTCTGTTGACCGGACTGTGTTTCTATGAGCCACAATTCAATACTAATCTGTTTGTTCATCAGAATGTACATAGTAACAATCAGTTAACAAATACTCATTTGATCACAGGTGATGCTGTTCTTAGAAATCTTGAAATAAAGGAAAATGCCTTGGTAAGTTGCTAATACATTTGCAAAATGAGTCTGTTATTTATTCATTATGTGTTATGTGCGTTAGTAAACTGTTTCTTTTGTTACAGAGTCAACTTGACATTCCTTTTAAAGTGAGAGCCGGTCATATAGGTGAGATTGTAGTTGGCGTCCCGATTTAAAACATTCCTTTCTATGGAGAAGAAGGTTTTCTCACTTTGTGTTTCTGTTAACAGGACGGCTTGAGCTAAAGATCCCATGGAAGAACCTGTACACACAGTCTGTAGAGGCAACACTGGATGGGGTCTATCTACTCATAGTCCCCACAGCAAGTAAGATGAATAGCATGTATCAAATATGAGATTTAATTCATCATCATCATAGACATTATAGTGTATACTGATTATTACCACCATTTCAGTTGACCAATACAGTTCCTAAAGGATATTAACTGCTGTATGTCAATGTCAGAAGGAAAACACAGTTAACATCTTTGCCTCTAAATGCATTTAAAATATCAGTCTTATCAATGTCAACCCTCCTGAATGACCCTTATGACTAGCACACACAACGCACTGTAGAACAGAAGTCAGACAAAGAGGGTCTCTGACTTATTCATGACCCTAAAGTACTTGTCAGGACAAACAGGAAACTCAAGCACCACCTTCTGTACAGTTAATTGTTTTCAATGTGCAGATGGATAATCATTTCTATTCACCCAATTCTTTCCAGGCATAAAGTATGATGCAGAAAAGGAGGAGAAGCAGCTACAGGAGGCTCGTCAGAGGGAGCTACAGCGGATAGAGGAGACAAAGCAGAAGGCTGCTGAGCAAGGTGTGTGTTGGCGTGTGTTTTTTTGTCAATGTGTGTTCTAAAAATAGAAGTTAAAACCTACTTCTGGTGAGATGACAAAGCATTGTTACAAGGTTTTATATCATTATTGTGTCACACTTTGTTATCAGAGAGCTCAGAGGTCTGTTTCCTAAAGTTAAGCTTCAGGTGCGTTGCAGGACTCGTTTACGTCTCATATTGATAACATTTGTTTCTGTTGGACAGAGAATCCAGATGTTGAAAAACAGGACACCTTTGTGGAGAAGCTGGTCACTCAGGTCATCAAAAACCTGCAAGTTAAGATCTCTAACATCCATGTGCGCTATGAAGATGATGTGAGTATTCAACCCTGAGTTACCTCACTTATGGGTATGACTGAACAGCGTTGCTCACATTTGTTTTTGTAAGCAGTAATTGATGAGCACAGAGAGAAAGACGTAATCCCCAACGGTTTTCTTTTCCACAGGTCACCAATCCAAACTGCCCCTTGTCATTTGGAGTGTCACTTAAAAACCTCAGTCTTCAGGTAATGTTTTTTTAAGGTCCCTCCTTTTAGATTGTATCCTAATAACATTCAGTAATTAAGGCGTTACTAGTCGTGAATTCTTAGTTCAAACTTAAACATTATATAATACAATTTTAACACCGTTTGTTTGACTTCTCCAGACATGTGATGAGAAATGGAATCCCAGACTTTTGGATGAGAATTCCCGACTTTTCTTCAAGGTGAGAAATTCAACCATGTAATCAGATGAGCTATATCTGTACCCGAAAAATGTATGCAATTGGAAATCGATCATATTTACTAATAACCCCACTTTTGGGTCCAAACCTTTATATATACAGTCTATGGTCCAAACCTTTGAAATCATTGTACACTGTCAGATATGTTTCTCATGGTAAGCATCTGAACTACTCTAATTGCCTTCTTCTCAGTTGGTTCAACTAGACAACTTGTTTGCCTACTGGAATGTCGACTCTTTACTCTTCTCCAATCACAATGCAGAGGAAGCCTTGGTGAGTATCACAATTAACGCTGTGTTAGTCAAGCCATAGTCTCTTTTATTCAGCATTATTGTAGGCATGAATAACACTCTTAACGTGCCAGTCGTCACTTTCAAGCAGCAGGATAGATTCAATGTAACCTTTTTTTTTCTTAAATCCTTTGAAAGCCTTTGCTTTTAAATGTTCTTGGTAGAAATGTCAAAAGACTTCTGCAAATGCCTCTGAGTTTGATGCAGATTAAGTAAACCTTTCATCTAATGCACAAAGACTCTCCCTAGAATACGGCCAATGGTAATTATTGTTTTGTAGTGATGATTTAATTCTGGATGTTGTTAAGGCATTAACACATAGAGATTCAATGAGATTTAAGAATATGAGTAATGATAACATATGAAATGTAAATGAAGTTCCTTTACCTTTGTATTTTTGTAGCAATGTCTGCAGAGCAGCATCGACGCACAGAACTCTCTTTCAATCAGCCATGACTTCAGTGAGTATCTAACTGTATCTAAATGTCTTCAATTTTTATACTGTTATTTAATATGCACACTTTGAAAATGTTGTATAGCCCTCCTAATGAAGCCACATTTTACTACGCACACATAAATCAGTAGTTTTCTTGTAAAATGTGAAGTGGCTCTTGGGACGTAATGGCCTGCGCTTACACTGTGGTTCACCAACAATGTGTGAGTCACACCATCAACACCAACATATTTGAACAGATTTCAGCACTTTTGAGTTTCTATTGCTGGCACAAGCTTTTGCATTTTTGAAGGGAGAACTTTGCAATTGAAAAAGTATTTTAAAAGTTTATATCCCACTAAAATACAGGTTCATAAATCAATGTACAAATGTAAAGTGTATAAGAATATCCTTAATGTTAACAGTTTGCTTCTAATATGATGTTGCTGCTCCACAGTTTTTCGTCCTATCTCAGCGGCCGCTAAACTGCGGATGAATCCCAGGTCAGATGTGGACTTTTCCTCTCCTAAAGTGGACCTGATGGTCCATCTCAGTGAGGTGGCCATTGAACTCAACAGACCCCAGGTAAGTTTGTGTGTAGTGTATAAACTTGTCTATGTAAAAGGAAAAGCCTGTTTAAAAAAAAACGTTTTTTAGGGGAGAGAAAGGAAGAGAAATAGAGAATAAAATGAATTCAAAATGTCAAGGGGTAAATCGTTAAAGAGCTGTTCAGTGATGATAACTGCATATCTGTCAGGACTCTTTGCACATGTGTAATTGCTACCTTCCTCTCTTTCCAGTACATTAGCATCCTGGGGCTGCTGGGCTCAGTGGATTTGATGTCTCGCAATCTCCCGTACAGGAAGTACAGACCCGAGGTCCAGGTTCACAGAAATGCCTGCATATGGTCAGAAAACACTTTTAACATTTGACTTTGGTTTTTAAATGCTAAATGACATGTGACATTTTACAACTTTAGTATTGTCGATTCCGAAGTTGAATTTATGCATCGACGTTCCCTTCTTGCAGGTGGAAGTACATGATCACAAGCGTCCTGGAGGTGGATGTCAAACCTCGTCTCCAGATGTGGTCCTGGCAGCACATTCGCATTCACCGGCAGACGATCAAGTGTTACAGAGAGCTGTACAAGAACAAAATCACCTGCAAGAAACCCAACGAGGACCTGCTCAAGGCACTCAAGGTGAGAGAGAGCTGGACAGATCGGACAGGGGGAGGAGGGGGAGATATCAAGTTCTCTATTTGTATCTCTTAATATCCTCATATTTGAAGCACTGACAGCCTCATATGATTTAAGGAGTATTTTTCTTTCAATGTTGCCAAGTTCGAGATAGAAAGTAGTTTCTCCCTCATCCAACCTCTTTTCATGCATCATGATGCATTGATTTCAGCACGATACAATTATTACACTTCTTCCATAAACCAATATTATTTATCTAGCTCTTTTTTCGTGCTTTAAAAAGTCCTTATCTGTCATGCCACTAAGTATTATTTAAATGTAAGGAATTTGAAATGAGTAATTTTTAGGAAAGAGGCCAAAGTAGGAAGAAAATGTAATTGTAACTTGATTATATGTGTGGCCTTGAATTATAAACCTATGTGGCTCTCTAAATGTATTTCTTGTTGGAAAATATTTCCTATTGAAGTTCAGACCTGCAGTTTCTGCCTAAATGTACACTGACAATACTTACTTGGCTTCAGTGACCATCATTTATTGCCTGTATGAAAGGTAAATGTAATATAATATGCAACTAGTTAATTACCTTCTCAAAATCATTCAAGTGATGCATTGTTCCAGCCATAATGACCCACTTTAGAAGGATTGATCGAATTGCATTTGAGGTTATGTACTGCAGAGAGATACATCTCTAAACCTAAATGTATTTTCCTCTGCCTCTGCTCTGTAAGCATAATCTCCTCCTGATGTGATTAATAATGAACAATAAGGAATCAATGCATTCCTGCATGATGTAGCAAGAAGCCGCTAAAAGCTACTGAGCGTGTCTTGTATCTATTCTCAGGGGACTGAGAAGACCTTGGATATTTTTAACATCACGTTGGCCAGACAGCAGGCGGAGGTGGAGGTAAGCTCTGTTTCACCTTGTGAACTGTATTCTACTCTGTACTGTATCTGTAGCGTAAATTGTAATGTCTGCAGCACTGTAGCTAACAAATTATGCTAAACTGTTAAGATCCTTTCAACCGTTATACTTTCCACAGATACAGCAAAACAGTGATGAATACATACATTTCCAATCATGCTAATGGGTTACAAAAGACATATAAATTATACTCGGTACTATTCATTATTTGAAAGCAAGTTTCAACCATCATATGACTGAAGTGCTGACAGTTATTGACACTGGCATCTTGTGGTCTAAGTTTAGACTGAAGTGCTGAAGGATTAGGCACTCACGATGCACCTGTGAGTTTTACATAGTCTTAGCTTTACTGCACCTATTTTTGCTATAGACTGCAATTTTTACAAAATACTGCATATAAATATTGGCGGCTTGTTAAATAATATTTTGTCTTGGATACATTTGAATATGACTCATAATGCAATTTGTACTGCCAACATTTGAAAAATAAATAAATAATATATTATATTTAAAAAATGTTCAAGCTGCCAACTGTCTTTTTTTACTTTCCCAGGCAAGCAAAGCAGGTCTACGAATTTTCCGTCCAGGGCTTAAGATGGAGGAGGAGGAGTCTCAGGGCTGGTTGAGCTGGATGTGGAATATGGGAGGAGAGGCCGAATCAGAAACAAAAGAGGTCAAGACTGGAGGTAACCCATTAAAAGAAAAACCAGCCAGACATTATAAAAGATAATGATAACAGGACCAAAGCAAAGTGCTCCAGTGTATGTTTGTAAAAACACTCTATGTTATTGGCTTTTCTTACTCCTCACATTCTTTCTATTCCACGTATTCCCTCTTGCCCTTTCTCTCCGTTTAAGGTTTTGATGAGCTGTTAACCTACGCTGAGAAATCCAAACTCTACACTGCCATCGGATACAGTGACACCGCTGCAAATCCCAACCTGCCAAAGAATGTGAGTCTCTTCCCCCTGACACCCACCAGTCAAAGAATAATACACTAAAGTCTGGCTCTCCAACCCACACAAACAAAGATCAAATAGCAGAAACTGTATCAGATACTTTAATTATGAACTATGTTGTTGTTTATTTATAGTTTGAGGACATGAAGGTCTATTTCCACATGGAGAGGCTGTCTGTGTCCATCACTGACAACAAGGACAAAGATGAGATCATCAGGCTGACTGTGGGAGAGCTCAAGTCCACACTCACTCAGAGACCTGGAGCGCAAGCCATCAAGTGGGTCCTTTTCTTTTGCGTGGGGAGGGGGGGTCCTTCATAACATTGATTGTATTTAATGTTTTAAAGAGGCTCCATTGAAAACACACAATATTCAATTGATTTTGAGTAAAAAAAACATTCAGCACAAGCACCTTTGTTTCCGTTTCAATACAAATAAAAACAAGTATATATATTTAAAGGGCCGCTGTGTATGATTTATTGGGAGTGGGGATTCATTGGCAGGAATTGAATATATAATTTTCATAACTATGTATTCAGTCATGTAGAACTATCTGGAACTAATATTACATTACATTACATTTAGCTGACGCTTTTATCCAAAGCGACTTACAATAAGTGCATTCGACCGGGAAGATACAACCTTGAAGAAAACAGAATCATATAAGTACATCAGGTTTCATAGAGCCAAACATTTCAAGTGCTACTCAACTGGCTTTAGATAAGACAGCCCTTTATTAGTATATAAGTGCTTTGTTAGTAATTCAATCGCTCGAAGTGGAGTCGAAAGAGATGAGTTTTCAGTCTGCGCCGGAAGATGTGTAAGCTATCTGCTGTCCTGATTTCAATGGGGAGCTCATTCCACCATTTTGGAGCCAGGATAGCAAACCCACGTGTTTTTGCTGATGGGAACTTGGGTCCCCCTCGCAGTGCGGGTGCAGCGAGCTGTTTGGGCGATGCAGACGCCGGAGTGCACGACCTGGGGGTACAGTTTTAACCATGTCCCTGGATGTAGGAAGCGGCCAGATCCATTTCACAGATGGTACGCAAGTACCAGTGCTCCTTGGAAGTGGATTTCTAGCAGTTCCGGAAGCACAGGTGAGGGACGCGGAGGAGCGCCGTGGTGGTGGGAGAATTTAGGAAGTTGAAGACAAGACGAGCCGCTGCATTCTGATGAGCTGCAGACGTCGGATGGTACATGCAGGTAGACCAGCCAGGAGGGAGTTGCAGTAGTCCTAGGCGTGAAGATGCCGAGGGCCTGGACGCAGAACTCGTGATTTCTGGGTCAGACTGGGGACGTATGCGTCCCCTGATGTTGTAAGCGTGGTATCTGCAGCAGCGGTTGTTAACGATGTTTGCAGTGGAAGGAAGTTCTGTAATCTAGGATCACACCCAGATTCCTTGCAGTCTGAGTCGGGGAAACACAGAGGTGCCGATGTGATTGTTAGGGTCAAGAGTGGGACAATCTTTTCCGGAAGAAAAGCAGTTCATCTTGTCAATAATCCGTTGTGTTTAAGAATTGAGGTGGTGGGCCCTCTCACAGCAAGGGCCACTGGCTCCGAGCTCTCAGTCTTGACAGTAAGATTTCTTCTATCACGGATGCCTGATATTGGGAATCACCATTTATTATCTTTTTGCAACTCCACAGCCCAGCTCAGCTTGTTTGAAGTCACCGGCCTGAGCCAAGTAACCGGCCCGCACCGACCCTCCTGTCGTCCAGAAGGCCGCCACAGACGCGGGACCCCGCCCCCCTTTCCTCTGCAGATCCTGTTCTGAGACCAACCGCTGGATGAGAAGCGCCAACCAGCGGCTTCATGTGGAATCACAACCCTTGGAAATCATTGCTATGACGCTGTGAGTGGTGTCCTGTCGGCATGCATGACGCCGTAGCATTACATATAGAAATAGAACATCGAAAAGTTGTAGAGTCATTTATATTGTCTGGTGGGTTTTGTCTCTGTAGATAACGGTGACAGCATGTCACGCCGTCTCTTGCCCCGATGACCTGCAGCTGGATGAGCTCACCAACGAACCGCTCATGAAACTGCGAGCAAGCGTTTAGAGACCGCCACATCCACCGTAGTGGACACACATGTAGCATAACAACAAGGAACTGACCATAGCCGTGATCTCCAACCTTGATGGGCAGACATGAGCCATTCCTCGGCCCCCTCTTTTAACCTGGGTCGATTTTCCTTTCCATATGCTTCACCATAGCCTCGCGGGCCCGCCTCTAAGTCAGTTGAACTTGTGGTGTTCCTGTTACTTCCTTCTTTCACTGAGATCTGTTTGCCTGAGATTTAAGCTTGGCTTTCCTTTTTACAAATGCACAAAGCAAACGCTACCCTTCCTTTAGAACACTACAATGTTAGAATGTTTGAAATGGAATAAGTAATTAGGTTACATAATTTTAATGTATCGTGCAGAAACATACCTAGCACATTTTTACAGCATTATGCTGAGAATGAATGTTATCAAAGATGTTTTCTATACAAATGCATTCTTTGTTATGTCTTGAAAGTCTTCTGTATTTGATCACCCAGAGCGGATCCCTTGTCTTTTCTTGTCCTTGCTACATTAAAGTTAACGGACTTCTTGCTTTGTTTTTTAGGTCTGATGTATGTGATCGAAACACAGAAAGCTTTCTGGACCTAAGGTGAACTGTGGCCTCCTATGTCATGTCATTCACAGACCGGCTTCTACAACGGCACTCAAAACATCCTACTTTTGGGATTTTGGACATTTCCAGGTCAGACGAGCTGTAAAGACGTAACAGTGGGGCTGAACGTGGCAACCTAACACAACTGTAAGAAAGAGCCTTTTTGACAAATACTTTAATCTGAAGACTTTAGAGTACTAAAAGTTTAAACATTTCAATTGTGTTGTCATTTCACGAATGTCCAGTCCAAAGCAAGAAGAACTGCTCAGCCTGTCAGTGGGCACCAGCAACATTTGAAGACATTATGGTCCGAGCATTAGCGACACAGCTTTGACATACAGCTTAGCAGCCTGCAGTTCTTTATAGCAAACCAGGTACTACACACAGGAGGCGACCATGCCACCTTCACTGGATACTTTTGTGTATGATATGTGGTAGGCGTGTGTTAACTCTTGGAGCCTTGTTGGTTGTTGTACGCCTAGAAAACAGAGGGACCTGGAATTTAGGACATTCTAGTATTGAGGGATTATATGAATGGAGAATCAGGAAAAGTATCTGGAAAGCTTCTGTCTTCAATTTGCTGTGAAAAGAAGGAAATGCTATCATGGTTCTTTGTTGTGTATAGCGATTGGGACTGGAAATGGTTCGTTCGTAAGCAGAAACCAGTCACCGCTGCACATCTCTGGAGCCGGTGGATCTCAACGTTGGTTATTACATGCAGGGCGATGGTCGTGCACAGAACTCGCATGCAAGTCACGGTTGAAGTGTTTTCCATCACATCCTGTTATCTTCATAGTTTGCTGTGAATGTAGGGCCCCAACAGACACAATCATTTGTTCCGATGTTTGCACCTGTGTTTCTAGGTTTAAGATGTCGGGCGAGCTCCACCTGCTGTCCTTCCCCTGATGTTAGAACTGCTCGACGAATGTTCTGGAGCTAGTTGACATATCCGCTGCCTGAGAGCGCACCTGCGGCAAACGCGCTCTGCTTCATCCGTCCAAGGTAAGAACAGTCAATTATCCCTAAATGGTTCTGTTCATTTTGTGTGATCTAGGATCCCATGCGTAGGTTTGTGTCGATAAAGTTAGTTAATTGATTTGCGGGAGACTAATGAGTTGCTATATTTGTATGAAAGCTCAATAGGTACCAAGCACCTGTCTATTAGATGCTTTATTAATATATATAACGTGTTGTATTAGGGGAGAGAGTAATGGAAGAGAAGAGAACATAAGAAGAGATTAAGAAGAGGAAGCAGAGATCTATATGTACAAATCATTGTAATGGGCTAACAATCTCGTTCAAATGAGCTGTTCTAGGAAGAAAATGGGAGATGAATATTTAGCATCAAACTTCGGGCACTATGAATCACGGCCAGGACTCTGTTGGCAGCACTCTAGTTCATGATTGGCTCACTTCCTCTCTTCGAGTAATCCAGTTTAGAGTCAGTCTACGGGCTCTTCAACTTAAACTTACCTATTCCCAGTGGGCCTTCCTAAGGCTCTGAGAGAACAACTCAAGATAGAGATTCTAGCAAGTTGCTTTACACACAATGCTCTGCAGGAACAGCAAGACAGTATCTATGACTGAGGTGCTCAGCTTCACGTATCAATGTATGTTTAGGATGATAATGTCACGCATTGCATTGATGCAGCCACCCATGTCAATACGAGGGCGTTACAATGTTGACTTATCGTGGCGCGCTTTGTATATAAAATCTGGTCTAGTAAATAGAGCGAGTCCCAAAATTTAGACATACATATACTAAGTATTTATGTATTTGAGCTCGTAAAAATACACAGAAATGAATCTCGAATTATATAGCATCGAGTCAAAAAAAGATGAATGTATGTTGCTCCTCTTGCAGGCTGGAATTAGTAGTCATGATCAGATCGTATTACGTTCTCCTCGCGCACGAGTCTCGGATTGTACAACAGACCTCGCGTGCTCCCACACAATGGCTAGCAGTCACCCAGTATGCAAGCACCTTCACAGCTCTGAACTTAGCGGCGAGCCAGCGCATCACTGTCTCTATCAGATGAGGCATGTGACTCACGCACAAAAGTCGACCAACACGGCAAGAAACTGTATTCAACGACAGCGTCCGCGTCGCGTTGGGTAACTCCGACTTCATTTAGCCATTTCCTCCACGCCTGCGCTGCCACACACGGCACGCGCACTACCCCGCGTCCTTTCGAGTGTGTGCTCTCTGTCAGTTTAGCAGACGTGTCATCGTGCTGGGTTTTTGGATTCTGTCGCCTCACCCTTCGAGCGCAAGATCTTGTTTACGATCGCCCCAGCTCTCCCCCGTTGATTCGCGACTCTTTCCGATTAATCCGAAGTGCCGCGCCACATACGCAAAGTTCTACAGAAGTAAAAGTTCAGAACCTCAAAAAGAACATGACTCGATCTTCATCTTGATATTGAAATTCAGTCCAGAGTATATGAGAGCGCATCTTGTTAACTCGCCAAAAAAACATTGTCTTTCATGCTGTTTAAATTCTGTAATAAATGTCTTTCCCATTATTCATAATTTGTTTATGTATTTATCCGCCATCTTTGTTCTTCTAGCAACTTGATGGTCCTCGCTTTCTGGAGAACTAGGAGGATGAGCTTGGTGCTTAGGAGTATTCACTTGGACATTGGCAGGGTACTTGGTCACTGTGCGTATCTCGAAGTAGAGAGAGACGCACCTTTTGATCTAGGCCCTCTGAACACAAGTACCTAGATCAGGAAAATCGTCACCAAGTGGCCTTCTCGCTACAGTGGCTCCTACAATGTATGCTTTCAAGCACTGAGTCAATCAAACAGTTCAGAGACATTATTTCTCAATTTCTATGGCAGTGTCCATATGAGACATTCTTGAGCTGCGAGAGTTTTAGTGCTACACGATATGTCAATTTAATTATGTATTCCCTCTACTGTTTAGATCTGAATGTAGCCTATCTATGGTTCAGCTGATTAACCACTGCCCACTGGACAACTCAGAGGTTGACCTACCTGGAAACCATTACCAGTAAGCTTGTTGATAATATCCTTAGATATATTATCTAACAGGCAGTGGGTTCGGCACTCTTGTTTGATATGAGTGCCCTTAATATAATAAAAAATTGTTATCGAGCCCGTTCATGAATCGAGACTCATCAACGGGGGCGGGGGGTGGGCTTTAAAAAGTGCCGGGAGGTGCGTGGTTGAGGAAGCTTGAAGCGCTCTTCAACTATCAGTGAGGGAGGCGCACTAAGAGGGGAGCCTCGGTGTGAGGGTAAAGCAGTGATGTGGACCATTCAGACAGCAACTTAATG
>NW_011352500.1:961824-977576 GCF_000735185.1 Notothenia coriiceps
AATTTGAAATTAATGGCGACAACGGCGTGGGTTGGTTCTTGGGGGGGGGTCATGGGCGAGCGGAACACACACACCACCCCCCCCGCGTTGAAGGTTGTCCTCAGTAAACCCCCCCGAGAGCCCGCTTTTTCCAACCCTTGGGGACCCAGATCAGTAATATAAAGACGGACAGTATGTCAATCCCACCGGTGGAGTAACAACGAGACATCGTTCCTGTCGTCCGAAGTAAAACGATTCTATTCCCAAATTATTTACAAATAAAACTATAGTCTACCTTATGGATAGGCGACGACCGCGTCGTAAAACTAGACGAAATTTTGCGTCACCCGAAACACTTTGCAAGTTCATTGTCGTGACTCTGGATAGGTAGAATATTTATATTAATTAACTATTATTTTCTCATTATAAAAAACCAAACTTATCTTCTTATAGTGGGCTCTCTTAGTCTAAGTTACAAGGAGTTCCGTCTTTCTACATTACGAGTAAATGTCATTTTTGTCCTTTGAGATATATTTTTTCTGGGATCCCTATACATCGACGATTACAATTTAAATTGAACCTAGATAATGCTACAAGTACCGTCACAAACTGGATGAATGTGAAGTATTTTGTTAAAGGAGGATGAAAGTGTAATTAAGGAGCTCTATTGGAGTGACTTTGATGGTTATTGGACTCAGGATTCATTCATTTGGATTCCCGCTGTATGAAGAAATTAAAGGATGGCGCAAGTGGAAACAATTCACAAAGGGATTAAACTGTTTAAAACACATGCTCAAAGTAAGCCGGATTTTGCCGATGTGTTTATGTGGATTCAAAAGTCGTAAATAATCTACAAAATGGAGGAGACCGATCTGATCGGAGCAACTGTGACAAATAATCCAACTGAAACCGGCATGGACAATGACTATGTTTTAAAAATGTGCTTATCCAGAAAAGCCTGGTTTGGACACTTTACGGGCAGAAGAAACATTTCTATTAAAGAAAGAATTATACATTTCTGTCTTTTTATGCCTTTAATAGCTACTAACTTGAATTTGTATTCAAATTAAGTAATCAATTATTTTTTATATTTGATTGTAATGTAGAGACAAGGCTTTTAGTGACAATCATGTATTGCGTTACAATTATATGTAAAAAAACAAAAAGAATTAAAAAAAAAACACTGGACTAGACAATATGAAAATGCCTGAATAGACAAAGAAATATTATACCCTCACATCAACTAAAGTCCTTTAAGGTGATTCAACCTAAATGTGATCAATACGTTGCTATATGGTCAATGCACATCATTTTTTTATTTAACACAATCATGTGAACTCAGAATAAGTGCAGAGATTAATTCTGCTCCATTTCCTGAAGCTGCTCCACAATAAAAGCCTAAAAGCTTTCCTGCGGATTGGAAAGCTTTTAATGTAGAGCGGCAGCATTTGATGTTCAGTTCACATCAGCAGATATGATTTCTTACACTTTACTACACAAAGGCTACTAAAGTACTGAAACGAATTAAAGTAACTAAAGACTGGACACACGGGGAAACATCTAGCCTGGCTCTGTCTGAAAGTAACAAAAGCTTCCGCTTTGCTAAAGCTCCAAAACAATGTCTACAATCTTATTTTTTATTTAAAATCAGAAAGCAGGGTGTCTTAAAATAAACTTATTTTACATTTGAGTTTTTGTCGGGGTGAAACAAACAAGATAAAGTGTTTAATTAAGTTCAGTGTAAGAGGGGCTGGTAAGCAGATGTTGTTCCCTTCTAGAAAGCCAATGTGCCTAATTCCTAAAACGTCATATATTCCTTTAAGTGCCATTCAAAGATCACATTAACCGAACATTTTCTGAACAATCTGTCCTACATTTAGACGGATTTAAAACCATGAGGGGCAAGATGTTTTACGTGTGTTGGCATGAAAATGTAACACAAGGTCTCCGTTCATCTTTCCTCACATGCCCTTATAACTGCATAATTTAAGCTTGTCCTATATATACATTATTTAAGAACTCACACACACACACACACACACACACACACACACACACACACACACACACACACACACACACACACACACACACACACACACACACACACACACAGTGCAGACCCTCGTTTCTGTAGTCTTCGACCTCAATCCAAAAATCAAAAATGTAACAAAATGTAACACATAATGGACAGCTATCCGACTGTAAGGAAACATAAGCAAGCTTTTGACAAATAGTGTGTTGGGTTATAAGACTACTTTTAATTAAGTTAAAGTCTCAGTATAATTGTTGTCCCCTGATTGATGACAGCTTGACATGATCTGGTACAGTAAAAGTGTATTTTGTATGCATTAGAAAAGTGGCTGATATTATAAATACGTCTTAAGATACCAATACAAATGACGAAGCATTGATGAGCAGATCCTCTTAAATAATCACACCATGATCCTTTTAATGTACTTTTCAATGATAATCAGAATGATAATTTAAAAACAATCAATCCCACCAATATTAGGAATTAGATGCACATTTGCAATATCAGTCAATCTCTCTGTCTGTACACACAAACTGAAAGATTGACAATAAAGTTGACTTTGACTTTGAAATAATCACAAGTAGTTATTTTTTTTCCAAATGGTGCATCTGAGTCAGTTAGTCTGAATCTTGTGTCTCCTCTTGTCCTCCAGGGCTACCGTACAGGATACGCGTACCGCTTCCCGGTGCTGCTGGAGCGCTCGCGGACACGGAGGGATGTGGAGGTGCCGGCCACAGCGACCGCTCACCACCAGTTCGATGACGACGGGGTGCACCCGGCCCTGAGGCAGCACCCGTTCGCCCAGAGGCAGCAGCAGGAGAGGACCCGCTGGCTCAACACCCCCAACAGCTACCAGAAAGTCAACCAGGAGCTAAACAGCCCGGGGCAGCGCACCACTGTGAGGCTCAGAGAATCATTACATTTGATTTAATCAGAGGTGGGAAGGAGTGGAGTACAAATACTTTGTTACTGTACTTAAGTACATTTTTCTGGTATCAGTACTTTACTCCACTACTTATTTTTCTGACGACTTTTTACTTTGACTTCTTACATATGGAACACAAATACCTGTACTTTCTACTTCTTAACACAAATACCTGAACTTTCTACTTCTCACATTTTCCAAACAGGCTGGTTCCTTTAGTTTGAATGTGTGTTTGGTGGCGTGATCATTATTATTTAGAGTCATTGCGTGCCTATTGATTTGAACACGGTCCGTGTATCCATCATTTCCTGGTCTTCTCTAAAGAAGAGGGACCAATGAAAACGTTGTCATGTTGCCGTTGTTCAGCATGGAAACATTCATTAGCTAACAATGACATTATTGTTCTATTAATATAAAGGGAGGTCAGGTACTCTTTAAAACAGCTGCTAGTTATGGGTACTTTTTACTGAAGTACATTTCAAAGCCCATACTTCTTTACTTTTACTTGAGTAAAGAAGTTTAGTCAGTACTTCTACTTTTACAGGAGTATTTTTAAACACGAGTATCTGTACTTCTACTTGAGTAAAGGATGTGTGTAATTTTGCCATATCCGGATTTATTGAATAAATCACAATATGGAGGGAGTTCAAGAATTGTCTAAAGGAAAATTGATGACCAGACTTAGAAAATAACGGTCCAGGCTGGAGCGCTAAAACATGCATTATCTGTAAGGTTATTGCAACATCCACAATTTAGTGCAGACTATAGCTGCAACTAAGGATTATTATAATCATCCAGGCATCTACTGATTGTATTTTTAAATTAATGGTTTAATCAGTTGGTCATTGGCAACATCTTGGCAGGTCAATTTTTGTGGATTTATCTATTTTTTGAAAAGACAAAGTTCTAATGAATGCTGCAAGTAGTGCTCAAACTAACCATTAATCCCCTAATGGGTTAATTGGCAGATTATTTTCTAACTGAATAGATTATCGACCTAATTGTCAGAAAATAGTGACGTTTATTCTTCCCAGTTTTTAAAAGTCCAAGGCGAGGTCCAAAAGATGGTCCAAAAGATCTTCATTTCAAAATAATATACTAAAATATCTGTATTTCAGAAGCTGAAAGCAGCATTTTATACAATCTTTGCTTTAAAAATAACTCAGTAGTTGACCTGTTATCAAAATAGTTGTAGAGATATTTTCTGACGATTGATTGATTGATTGATTGATTGATTGATTGATTGATTGATTGATTGTGTGTGATGTTTCCTTTCAAAGTTGGAGATGAAGACTGTCTAATGACATGAAGGTTTAAAGAAGTGAAGGAGATAGAGCTGAGAGATTAGAGGGGGATTAAAGTGATGACTGAAGGGAAAAATAATAAATAAATTGGTTACATGAAATGTTCATTCGACGAGTTTCTGTATCCAAGACCAACACTGTTCTCTCTGACTCTGATGGGTGTTGATTTGCACTGTACAGCATGTGTTTTTATTCCTGTGTACCTTGGAGAAACATGAGTCCTTTTGAGACAAAAACAATATGAGGCTGGTTCTCTTACATCAGTGGGAGGAGCTTGTCTCCCCCTCTCTGTTTTTTCTCCCTCCTCCCTCTCTCCTCTCTCCTCTCTCTGCATTGCAGAGGAGAGCCGCTGCTCTAGGATCAGAGTCTGCCCTCTGGTGGAAAAACATCCAGATTTTCAAAGCTTAAAAACATACTTTCTAAGGGGTTAAAATCGTTTTTTAAGCAAGCAAACGACTAAATGGTGTCCGCCAACGTCATGATATCATGACTTGATATCTCAAAGTAATTACTTAATATTGCAACATCAAAAGAACGTTTCTTATTATAAAGATTTACTTATCTCAAAATACTGAGAACCTTTCATAAAGCATTTTTTTTATGAAACTAAGTTATTATTTTGTCATGCTAAGTCATTTTTTGTCGACACTTGTTAATAGCAATCATTTTAATTACTAAGTCATTCGTCTCTTTATTTCAAGAAAGTCCGTCAAGTGTGACTAAGAGGATTATTTTGTTCTTATTTTTTCTATTACTGGCAGAAATTGAGTTTACACTAAATCACACAGAATGGATCCTTTACACTTTGTACATGTTGAGTCCTAAACCTTTGCCCATTTGGTTATTTTAAGTGGATTATGATATATTATTTTGTATGTCTTTCTTTAGTGGTTGAAGTCCGAAGAGATAACACAATCTGGAAGCATGGCCATCAAGATGGAGACCAACCAGTTTGTGCCTCTTTTCACCAACCCTCAGGAGGTGATCGCCACACGAAACAAGGTGACGTCTTCCATAGTTCCTATCTTGTCAGACTTGGCTAATGTAATCCTGCAAACTGCAAGAATCTTGACTTGCAAGTCCGAATCAACTGAAACATCACACTCCCTATTTACACATTTATTTCCGTGATGACATATACCTCAAAAGGGCCCATGTCATGCTTTTCCGGTTATAACCGTCCCCTTGTGTGTTATGAAGGTTTTTCTGCATGTAACCAGTCTGCAGAGTCACAAACCCTCAAAGTACGCCATGTAGCGAGTAAAACTCTAACACAGAAAATACCTGTCTATGCTGCCCCAGAACCCTAGCTAGTGGAGCCTTGTAGCGGCGAAACTGTGGCGCGCTTACACGTCCATTCGCGATGTCTCGCTGTCTCGCAGACCCCATGCAGCAAGCAGGAAATGAACCCAGCTCACACTGTCCCCTCCTCACAGCAGCGAGCCGCGCAACGTCCCGCCAACACGACACCCAGACCCCATGCAGAATTCTCATCTGTTTGTCATTACTGGTGTCATTTTCTGGTTGCTAACGCCATTGTAACACATAATCACTGATGTTCCGCTGTAACGGTGGTGGACTCATCAGAACAGAGTGGGCGAGCTGACCAATCAGAGCACAGTGGGCTCACAGGAATATTACACAATATAAATCTATTCTAGTAGACCTCAACAATGGAAATATGATCAATAGAAATGGCCATGACATGGGACCTTTAAAACAAACATAAAACACTCAAATTGCTTAGATTAAGAAAGAAGATTCCTAGAAAATTACTGTTTAAAGCCTCAGAGTTTAAATTGCACATACAAAAAAACAATTCTGCACTATGAAGTTTAGCCTTTGGGGCGTTAAAATGATACGATAATCATTTATTTTATTGCAAATTGGAAATGTTGTGGGTGATAGGCATGGCATCGTGTACAATGTAAGCCTCGAGAAGAGATAAAGTAAATAAATAAATACAAATATAACAGGACATGAAGGCTAGTTGTATCAGGTTGATAATCTAAAAAAGCCACACAATATTAAAGATGGCTCGTTAATGTGTTGTGTCAAACTGAAATGTTGTAAACAAATATAAATTTTTTGCAAGTTAGGCAGTGTGCATTTTGACAGTATATGCTTCTGTCTCATGTAATATAGTTGCAAAGTTGTCTTCTGATCTATCTTTGCACACTATCTATGTGAAACAAACGAGACTTGTTGTTCCTTTCTTCAGATCCGACAGCAGAATCGTCAGGACATGAAGACGGCTGGACCGCAGTCTCAAGTCCTTGCCAGCGTTATAACGGTCGACAGTCCTCCGGTAAACTGCAGACCATCTCCTCTCTGAGTCCTCCTCCCTCAGCTGTCGTATTCAAAGCTTTCATTGTCTGTCTCTACTTGTCTTTTAGTCTCCTGAGGACACTCCTAAAGTCCCACCAGAACCAGAACCTCCCAACCCCTTCAACCAGCTGACGGACCAGGAGCTGGACGAGTACCGCAAGGAGGTGCAGAAGAAACAGGATGGAGGAACCAACGGTAGGATTCATTTCACACGACTCAGCCCACTTTATAAATTCTATTTAGATGTTTACCTTGCAGTTAAAAAATTATAATAGTAACTGCATACGGTCTGTTTACACTTTGGCTTAGAACTCGATTTGTAATATACACATTTCTGTTGCTGTGACATATTCTAAAAAACATTTCTTCCGTTTATTTAAATACATTTTTGCATTTTTTTATTTGACTTCTTATCTTTATATATATATATATATTTGTATTTATTTTTGTTTTTTGCAATTTTTTTATTTAATTTCTTGTGTTTTATTCTTTTATATGAATATTTTAGGGGATAAATGAAACACAATATAGCTATTAAAAGTGAATTCCCAGTGCTTTATATGGATCAAAGTACGTTTCAGTTTTACCCATATGTGATAGTTTGAAGGAACACTTCAACCAAAAAACTGTCCTTTTTATATTAGTAACTCACACAGTGATACCTTGAATTCTTCCTCTGTGGGTGAAGTTTTTCATTTATTATTTTCAAAAATGCAACTGACTTATCGTTAATATCGAATCATCTTATTGATTTTACCTTTCATGTACTTCTGGCTATATAAACGTAATATATGTAAAGTAAAGGTAGCTCACTTCCACTTTTGATAAATTGCACATTTTCCTCTAACCTTCTTAAAGGTGCTGTGTGTAACACAATTACTGCCAACAACACTATATATTCTATTATAGTTGTACCAAATGTTTTCACTGTTTCGTGCTATAAAGCATGATTTGTACCCCTTCTGAATTCATGTTTTCTGGTACAACATGTTTTAAAATATTCAAAAACGAATTGTTCACTTATCTAAGCTTTATTTTTGGAGGTTACACACAGCTCCCTGAACATATTGTGTCAGTGGTGTACACTATGTTCAAAGCTCCTAACTTCCTGCACAGCCTCACTGTCCCTCCCTGTGTGTGACTGTGTTTGTGACTGTGTGTGTGTTTGTGTGAGTAGGGGAGGAGGTGGCAAATGACAAGGAGTCTCCCCCCGCTGCCTCCCCCACAGAGACTCCCCCTCCTCTCTCAGGTGAGGCCGTTAACGCTCTGCACGCCGACCAGCAGCTGCTCCAAGTCTGACATCTGCCCTCATGCTCCATAAGCTTCTGAAAACTGTGTTACACCTCTTTAAACTCAGCTCACACACACATTCAGAAACTATTGTTACAGCTCTTTATACCCAGCTCCTACCAGAGATGGTAAAAGTACACACATCCTTTACTCGAGTAGAAGTACAGATACTCGTGTTTAAAAATACTCTGGTAAAAGTAGAAGTACTGACTAAACTTCTTTACTCAAGTGAAAGTAAAGAGGCTTTGAAATGTACTTCAGTAAAAAGTACCCATAACTAGCAGCTGTTTTAAAGAGTACCTGACCTCCCTTTATATTAATAGAATAATAATGTCATTGTTAGCTAATGAATGTTTCCATGCTGAACAACGGCAACATGACAACGTTTCCATTGGTCCCTCTTCTTTAGAGAAGACCAGGAAATGATGGATACACGGATCGTGTTCAAATCAATAGGCACGCAATGACTCTAAATAATAATGATCACGCCACCAAACACACATTCAAACTAAAGGAACCAGCCTGTTTGGAAAATGTAAGAAGTAGAAAGTTCAGGTATTTGGGTTCAAAATGTAAGAAGTCAAAGTAAAAAGTCGTCAGAAAAATAAGTAGTGGAGTAAAGTACTGATACCAGAAAGATGTACTCTAGTACAGTAATGAAATATTTGTACTCCTCTACTTCCCACCTGTGGCTCCTACACACTTAAAAACAATCTTATATGCAGCTTATACACACATTACTGGTACATTTCTGTATTAGGACCTCATACACACATTTAGAAACAGCTGTATTAAACCTCCTTATTTATTTAAATTGCCCTATCAAAAGAAATTAGGTAAACATTAGACTGTTCTGCATCTTATTCCAGGTTGTTTAAGCTCTGTAAAAACAGCCAGCACTTTCAACATAATGCAATGATTTGAGCTTTTTTTATAAAGGCCTAAGGTAGCAGCAAAACAACGTAAGAAAGACAATATTTTAAAATAAATAATAATTTAAAAAAATCTATAATTGAATTACATTTTAACGTAGACTACAATTTAAAATTCTAAATAAAAACACAACCTCAACACAGCACAAATAAAAACAACATATAAGCGCAAAGTGCTGGAAAAGGTTTGCATGTTATATTTAAAGGCGTAACATGGGCTGTTTTTGTTACCATGTGTTATTGATGTTTCTCATGAAAGACATTTTGACTTGAACGAACAGAAAAATACAGGAGGAGGTTGAAAGTATTAATAAAGCTTTCTTTACTTTTGTGTCTTCCAGTGAGCAGGCATTGCCCTGAAAATGACTCAAAGTAAATGGAGAATATTTCTGTTATGAGTCAAAATGTCTGTTATTTTGGCTTTATTTACATTACATATTTCATCTGTATCTACTGTGTTGTACTCTGTCTGTCTGTCTGTCCTTTTCTGTGTGACTGACTCGTAGGGCACAGTTCTGGTGCTTTGGTCTTCTCTCACTAGTAAGTACAGAGAATGACAACCCACCACCCATTTAACTAATACTTCACTACCAAAATAATAATTTGTACATCAGTAACCTTTGTTTCCTTGAATTTGTGAAGAAAAGGTTATTTTTCTCACGTGTTCCACGGGAAACAAGGATAAGAAAAATTAGAATATTCTAGATACATTTTTGTTAAATCCTGTTGACAAAAACCAAAGTTTTCTTCCCAAATTCAACGTAAGCCAGGGTGAATAATTGAAATTCAATAGATAATTTTGTGGGTGAAATATTCCTTTTAAGCAAGCATGTTCATCTGCAGTGACATGTCCAGCATGTAGCTTTGCAGCTGCACTCCTCTCAGCTCTCTTCAGAGATGGCAAAAGTACACACATCCTTTACTCGAGTAGAAGTACAGATACTCGTGTTTAAAAATACTGTATTTTTAAACACGAGTATCTGTACTTCTACTCGAGTAAAGGATGTGTGTACTTTTGCCATCTCTGAAGAGAGCTGAGAGGAGTGCAGCTGCAAAGCTNAGTGTCTCTACTTTAAAGAGTTCTCTCCTGCTGATGTTCAGGTGTATATCAGTATGTAGTGTCTCTACTTTAAAGAGTCCTCTCCTGCTGATGTTCAGGTGTATATCAGTATGTAGTGTCTCTACTTTAAAGAGTCCTCTCCTGCTGATGTTCAGGTGTATATCAGTATGTAGTGTCTCTACTTTAAAGAGTCCTCTCCTGCTGATGTTCAGGTGTATATCAGTATGTAGTGTCTCTACTTTAAAGAGTCCTCTCCTGCTGATGTTCAGGTGTATATCAGTATGTAGTGTCTCTACTTTAAAGAGTCCTCTCCTGCTGATGTTCAGGTGTATATCAGTATTTAGTGTCTCTACTGGGACATGTCTCCATGCTTTAATGATCAAATAGCTCTTTATTTTAGCCAATAGAAGCACATGTTTTAAATGTTACGGAAGTAAGCAAAGGGAAGCGTTTCAGGCTGGGTGTAAACTTTGGGATAGGCTTCGTATTTACATAAACAAACACTAAATAACACGCTACAGGAAAGGGTAATCCACAAAAAGCATAATAGGGAAAGTAAATCTGAGTAGAATCAGGTAAACAAGAGAAAACAAATTCACATTAAACACGTTCAATTAAAAACTGTAACATAAATGGACTTACGATGGTTTGGATCCGTATGTTGCAACTTGTTTTTGTTAATCAGGTTTAACTGGTTTAACTCTCTCTCTCTCTCTCTCTCTCTCTCTCTCTCTCTCTGCAGAATAGAAACGGTGGACTTTCCCTCCTTCGTTCGAGTTCTTGCTAATTTCCGTCCGACAGAAACCAACAGAGCCAGAGACTACAGCAGGAACAGGAAACTCAAATGTCAGTCCACTTAGTTCTGCTTTAATTCTACATTTGTATCTGGAACCTTCTTATCCACTGAGACCTGTCTGTGTGTTCAGTTGCTTTCCAGTTGTATGACCAAGACAGAGATGGAAAGATTTCCAGAGAAGAGCTTCTTCAGGTCTGTTAAACTCATCTCTGTGTCTCTGCATAAAGATTAACTTTTGCACCATTACCATGCAATGCAAAAAAAGGCACAACTCGAACAAAATGTTAACTGTCTAGTCATTTTGGATTCACACAGTTTTGCTGGAATACAATAGAGATATCCAGCACTTAACGTCTTTTAAAACCATCCCTCAGGGGCAAACAAACTACTGCTATCACTATGAATGACAGGAAGATAGCAGAGTGTATCATCTGCATAGTAACTCATCCAAATGTTATGCAAATAGAAAAAGTAATAGAAGTTAATCCTGCAGCACATTTCACTTCTCTTCTGTAAGTGTTCAGTATTTTACACAACGTCCCCTTAATGTTGTTGAATAAATGTGACTAGATAAGGTGGTCTTGTCCCCTTCAAGAGGGAGGAAGTTAAAAGGCATCCAACATTTAACCTCTTTAAAGCTTTTCCTTTGGGGGAAAAACTTCTCCATCTATTTCCGTCAAACTTTACATTTCCAATATTACGTTTTTTTCACAATATTCCCGTTTAAATGTGGTTTAATACACCTGACAAGGATAACACTGCACACTTTCCTCAAAGGCGTAAAACCTAAATATGTACTTATATTTCATCAAGATAAAGCATGGTATCATCTGCACAAAAATGTATCAAAATATTATGTTAATCAAGAAAATAAGAGGCCCCAGGTTAGAGCCCTGAGGAACACCTCAAAAACGTTTTGCGATAATTAAGCTTTCAAGATAGTCCAAAAGTTGGGATTAAATTAAGGATTTGAACTGCTTTGGAGTTAAGTATTTTCAGACATTATTATTATTAAAAATCAGTTTCTCACTCTAATGTCAGGTTCTGCGCTCGATGCTGGGGACGCAGGTAACGGAGAAGCAGCTGCAGAGCATCGCTGAACGAGCCATCCAGGAGGCGGACCTCGACCAAGACGACGCTATCTCCTTCGACGAGTTCAAAAAGGTGAGAGCGTCAACAAAAAGGGCGACAAAATAGACAATTGGGAATGTTAATTTAAACAAAAGCAGTGGTGTCACTTTCAGAAATGTAGTTTGAGGTTCCGATATGTTAAAAAAAGAAAATGCAGATGTAACTTTTTCTGCAAAAAGGTTAAAGAAATTGTGTTTTCTGAATAAACGTGTTAAATAGTTAATAACCTCATGCAGTGTAGTAAAACAATCATTTGTTTGGGGGGAAAAGCATTATACTAAAATCTAAATGTAATTATTAAACCTAAATATCTTAGCATTCCAAGGTAGAAAACCATCTTCATGTAATATTTGTATTGTGTTTTCAGTCACTGGAGAAAGTAAACATCGAACAGAAGATGAGCATTTGCTCCCTGAGATGAAGACATGACGAGCTGCTATTTACAGATTTTCCTGGTTTGCATTTAAAAGAAGATGGTCTACTCCTGTTTGTTTTGTCTCTAAAAACTGAGAGAGAAGATGGAGACAACTCTGCCTGTTTTTAAATCTCGTTTAAAAACCCACTTATTTTCCCTGGCTTTTACAGACCAGGTGACACTTGTGCTTTTAAATTTGGGTTTTTATCTTACTAGTGTTTTGTATTGTTTTTACGTCATGCAGGAGAGTTTTTCAGTCTGTGGCTTTTGATCTGGTTTCATTGTCTCGTGTATTACATTTGTTTCATGTCCTGTCTGTTTTTATGTATTTATGCTATGTTTTTATACAGTTGTTGATGTACAGCACTTTGTTCAACTCTGTTGTTTTTAAATGTGCTATATAAATAAAATGGATTGGATTGGAAGAACCCCCCCCCTAGAGTCAAATATCTGAAATGTGACATATAGTATGTCACATTGGACTTTAATGGTAAAATAACTCTTATATATAACTTCCTTAACGAGGATGATTTTTTGGTTTAAATTAGTTTGAACATTCTTTGAATTGAAGAATAAGAACATATCAACTCAATATAATTGAATCAGCTAAATTAACTGAGCAGATCGTAATCATATTTCTAATTGAGACATACTGTATGTGTCACTCCGGGTTTACTGTGAAAGTTTAGGGTTAAAGTCCCGATGTGACACCAGTTTCACAGCAATGTTTGTCTCATTTGTTTCATATCAATTTGATCAAGAAATGTTTCCACAACAGGTTCAATGTAACAAAGTACAGGTTATGTAAGCATTTTAATTATTAAATGGCTTGAATTTTACCTTTAGCAATAAACAAAAAAGCTTTTGAAGTGTAGCTCGTTCTGTCACATGTGTTAGTCTGGCACATGGACATCTTGGATATGTTGTTATGGGAACACAAAATCACATGTCCTGGACAATGACCCACCAGACTGTTCAGTGTGTGTCACTTAGGGACTTCATGAGATAAAAACAAGGCTAAAGCTGCAGGAACTTTCCAGAATATTTAAAGTGCATGTGACACCCTTGTCACGGTGGGTCCTTATTTAGTACAAATAATAGTACTTTAATAAGGACTTCAAATGGTCAAACAGTCAGAGAAAGAAACGTAAACCAGATGTCCAGTTGATTTTAAATCAAACTTGATCTTTAATGACTGATACATGGTCACCTTGCAACACTCACTTATACATTCTAATATAAAATAAATTAAAACCATAAGCAAACATCACACATCAGCATATCTGATAACAGCTACTGGTTACAACAAAAAATAAATACAACTCTCAAGAGGTATTTTGCACACATACACTTAAAAGAACATGAGAAAAGTGGAATGTTTAGTACCTTCAGTATCTTCTATTACTGGGTTTCAAACTGCATCGGCAAGCAACAAATTATTTATGCTTCATCCTTTTTCGGGTTAATAGAGGCATTTAAAGCGACTTGTGTTTTGTTGCGAGTCAGTTGTTCTTTATTCTTCCCTGCTGCAATAACGTCAATAGGCTGATATTTTCACACAGAATCAGCATTCAGAGGAGCACAATCAGAAGCTATCAGTGTACTTCTACATGTACTGCACCTGTGCTCACAGAGTATACCTGCAACATCTATCTGATAATTAAAACCAAATAATGACTAGAAGATGCCTATGATGATGAACAAATACAATGTACTTAAATGTCAATATACATATGTCAAGTGCCTCTTACATGGATAATTGGTGCATAATTCAAGGGGTGTTAAATGTCTGCCGTGTCTTGCAAATTTGTGGATTAAAAGTCAATGGTATGAAACAAATTCTGAGTGCACAAGTAACTAAGTTTAAGAAAGAGTGTTTGAATGCCTATACAGTGAAGTTAAGTAATGGTTTGATAGCACAGCAGGTGAAAATAAGACGTGAGAAATACAGGGACTGAGTGTGTGTGACAAGAAGCATCAGGTTGTACCGGACCTGGATCAAATACTGCGTGAAAACATGATCAGTGTTCTTTAACCTAAGGTGAGACACTACAGGCAAATATATCTTTCAGATTATTTTCATATGGGGTGGAGGCGTGTGGTGCAGTGGGATGTGTGTCGGTGTTCGGATCAGGGGGTCACAGGTTCAAACCTCACTGCAGTCAGCATGTCGTTGTGTCCCTGGGCAAGACACTTCACCACAAATTGCTCCTGTGGGGATTGCCCACAGTATTGAGTATGTAAGTCGCTTTGGATAAACGCATCTAACAAGTGACATGTAATATTACTGGAAGGGAAATATAAGAAAAACACATTTGTGCCTTTGTAGATTTTTACTTAATTCACCAAAAGTTAGCATTAGATGATGGTTCTTTTGCATATTTAAACCAACATTTCTTAATTTAAGTAACTGGAGGGAGTTTCATGTTGATGTCTTAACAGGTTATTTTTTACCCTATTCTCCTGTAGTGTGTAAAAATGAATTTTACAGTGTATATCTTGGATGGCAGTTTTCTCAAAATGAGTCGGAAAATTCCACTTCTGTAGCAATTACTGAACATTAACCAAACATTCATGCCTATGTTTATTCTGAGGGTTATTAAAGAGGGGTTTGTTCACACACTCTTCGGTTTATAGAACGTTTTATCTAAAAAATGATGGTAGAAACTGATTTATGGTTTGGTACATAATATAATTGTCTTATGTAAGTAATCAACTGAGGACGTATAATGGCGTTATCTATTAGTTAATAAACTAAGCCCGTTCACCTGCAGTGTCTCCCTTAAGATGAATCACCACTTAGATCGAGCATCAGTGTTACAGTAAAGTATTTGTAAGTGAAGTTAATACACCGTGTCTGTGAAGGACATCTGAACTGACTCTAGATCTGCTGCTGCGGTTAACTCTGTCACACACTAAGGAGATGTTTCACTGTGGTATTTCACCGAGGTCAGGGGTCCCTGAACGCCTCAGGTCTCGGCCTTCTCCTTCTGCTTCTTGCTCTTCTTCAGGAACGACGGCGGCTTGAACTTCTTCTTCTTCTTGGACGGGGACTTGGAGGGCGAGCACTCGGGGGTGCCGCCTTGTGGTTTGGGCGGTGGAGCGGCGGGCGTGGAGGTGGTGTCGTTGGTGTCGTTGGTGGAAAGAGCCTTCATCCCTTTCTCAAGCTCCTCTGTCGTCTGCTTCTCCTCCTCGCCTCCGTTCTGTATGGCTGGAGACTCGGGCTTTGCCTCTTCTGCTCCAATAAAAAACAAAAACATAAAGCAATGAGCAACATTCACAGATAGCCAGATTGGTGGCGTGATCATTATTATCTAGAGTCATTGCGTGCCTATTGATTTGAACACGATCCGTGTATCCATCATTTCCTGGTCTTCTCTAAAGAAGAGGGACCAATGAAAACGTTGTCATGTTGCCGTTGGTCACCATGGAAACATTCATTAGCTAACAATGACATTATTGTTCTATTAATATAAAGGGAGGTCAGGTACTCTTTAAAACAGCTGCTAGTTATGGGTACTTTTTACTGAAGTACATTTCAAAGTTCCAAGGCACAC
>NW_011352500.1:977621-1004580 GCF_000735185.1 Notothenia coriiceps
AAGGACGCCTTTCAGGTTATTAGCTCCGGATTTTCGTCGCTCCCTGTCTCGGAAACGTACACGTCGAGGTTTCAAGATACCTTGTAATGGGGAGGTCCAATCTGAACGAGGGTTGAGGACGGACAAATAATTTGGAGCAATTTTTGTGTGAAGAAGGGACCGAAAATGTTGTCCACTCGGTGAACACGAAAATTTAAACCCCAATAAGAATGAATACAAAACATAAGCATACAATGCAGTACGTCCTTCTAAAGACGTCAGTTACACCGAAGACTAGACCCAAGTAACAGACACAACACGTACTTATGTTATGCGAGACAAAAACATACATACCATATACGATACAAAATATGGTCAAGCAACTACATGTTCGTGAAACAGTTGAGACAACAAAAAATTTCACACCCGATATATCTTTATTTTACCCTAACCTGGAACCTATCTTGGCGTGGGGGATGCTCAGTTTCTCAGACTTTACACTGTATAGTTTATACGTGTAACCTGAAATTACATTTGTATTGAGAATATATTATTGAAGGAATTGCTCCTTAACTAAAAAACGCAATTCTAATCGAAACTTGTAAAAACTTAACTTCTTATTCGTTTGTTGAGTTGAGTTATATTAGCTTCAGTCGATTAATTGACTCGTCTTAGACAGTTAGTATAAAGATTTAACTCTGTATGCCGACATACACAGTGAGGCCCAAATGACACTTCAAATGCCAATTTCAGGGGCTACACTGTGGTCAAAGTGTTCGTTACAAGCAGAGTGAAACAGCAGACCTCAGTGACCGTGTGGGTGTGTATGGTTGTCAGAAATGTGTTCTTTGTGGTCTATTTAGTCTAAATTATGTTCCCCTTAATTTCCTCAAAGTAGAAATGGGTCCGGGTTCTTATGGGTTAACAAGGAAATACCATACATGTTTTTTAAAGAGAAGACAAAAAATGAAAATAACTCAAATGTAAAAACATATCTAAAAATGTAATTAAATGGTTGAATAAATAAAAAATGCAATATTATGTAAGTTAATGTTTAATTGGCACAATACAAAAATGAATCAAAAATTAAGTGAAATATTAAATATAAAAAATGTATTGTATCTTCGTTTATTTGCACATATTGTATATATTTATTTATTCCTATACAATTTTTATTTTAAAAATGTTTTCATATGAATTCATAGTGTAATGTCCTGTTGCAAAACAAATTCATCCATTTCCTTTTCCTCCATCAAAAGTAAATGAACATAAGAGAACAAATCTGTGATTACATGAATAAGTAAATTACTAAATAAATGTACATTTAAAAATACTAATATAAAAAATAGACAAATCATGTGTCATGATATTAATATTTTTTTTATTCATGGTAACAGTTGAACATTGAAACTACATCATTGTTTATATAGCATCTATATATAAAATTAGTTATTCCTTTCGTTTAAACTGAGAACCATTGATATAGCTCTAAAACAGGAGGCGACTTTCCTCCACGTCGGTAGAGGGCGCTCTAATGCAGGAAGCTAACCGGAAGTTAGCATAGCAACTGACAACAGACCATCCTGCATTGAAGTGGTAGCCATACAAAACAACCCACAGTTTGGTAAAGATTCTCCCCTTTAATTGTATTATATTCAGTAATACCTTTAACTACTAGGGTCACTGTTGTTTCATAAGAACATGGGCAGGAGCAGGAGTCGGACTCCTCCAAGACGAGGTAAGAATACTTAGAAGTTATCGTTAGCTACCTAAGCTAATTTAGCTAACGTAAACACAACGCATGATGCTCATGATGATGCTACCGAGCTCCAAACATAACACGTTATCTTATTTCACAGTATAAGAAAGCAGACATTACCACAATGTGACAATTAAATTAACACATTCTAGAAAGTGCAGAATTATAGAAGCTATATCACGATAGATTTTTCTAATCTCGATTTTTATTATTTTTTCGTCTATTAGCATTCTTTTATTTTAGACCTCCATGAGTTGTGTCCTAACTCCTAAATAAAGTCTGATTAGAATTAAAAATGTAATTTTTAATACTTCTGTTTGAATCAAATACTCAACAGATACAAATAAATCTAATTTAATGACGAAGTTTGGTGCAAACATAGCATATTTCAAGCTATACACTTACTATGTTTACATGCATGCACACAAATGTATTTTTTTGGGGGGTTCTTTTTCTTACTTTGTATCTTCTTTAACTCTGTTTTATGTAGTCTATCAAGTACACCAAGTCAGTTCTTCGTATGTGTAAAACTACTTGGCAATAGACCTGTTTCTGATTGTGAAATACAGATGCAACCTGAGTCCAGTCTTTTAATCACATCGACTGATTTAAAGAGTGATATAAGAACTTTGATCTTTCCACGATGTTCCGTAAAAACATCACATTTTAGGAAACATTTGAGTTGGTTTGTGCTTGTTATTGTCAATTTAGATTACATCGTTTTAAAAAGATGTGACTGAATTTCCACACATTTGATCTTTCATTGCGGGGCAGGGTTTCAAACTATAAACTTTAAAAGCACGTTGGTTAAGATCAGCCTTACCTTATATGTAGATCTGTACAGTATTTTAATGTGTTCTTGCATATTCAGGCGGCCAAGTTCTACCTGAGGTCGAAAAGTTAAAGAGTAAAGGTAACGTGTCCTGAAAACAATGTAATATCTGTATTATATCAACAACAATATACATTTGCATGAAGAATGAATTGAAGGCACTCTTATCCACCAATTAAACAGAAATAGTATTAACTTAAATGTTCTTGCGAAATGGGCCGAAACATTCAGCTTCTCAGATGGATAGAGATGTCCTGCTTTTCTCTGTTTTATATCATATGAAAGTGCTTTTTTTATTTTATTTTAGTAACTGAAAATAAAAGACATTTAAAGACTTGGACTAACTGTGATTGATATTTCTGACTACTTTCAGGCATTTTAGAGACCCAATAGATTGATCAAGCTAATAATATAAATAATTATAATTGTCAGTCCTACGTGTGGCATACATTGCACTCTGTCTTTGCAAAAGAAAACTACAAATACACTTTAATTAGACACGCATGGAGCCAACAGATGGATGAGGTTAAGCCCTTTTTTAAATCACACCTCTTAATGGTGTGTGGAACACTGTTATTGTGTGGATGCCCATAAGGCTTGTTACATTTCTCAGTTCCCGGCTAATATGATCTCGTTCCCCTGCAGAGAGAAGGCGCTCCCGCTCCACTTCTCGGGATCGTGAGCGAAGGCGAAGGGAGAAGGAGCGATCCCGTTCTCGAGATCGCGAGCGCAGGAGAAGTCGCTCCAGATCTCCTCACAGGAGACGATCCAGGTGAGGAAACGTTTATGGAAGACTGGTTGGGATTTCTCTTAGCCACGTTTCTTTTTAAATTATATTTATGTCTGGAGTTCTTGATTCCTTTTATGATTGCAGTGTGCTATTTAGATTTTTAACACAAAAGTAGGATAAATATTACATTTGAGACTTAATGTGTTTTATATTGTCAACAAATATGAGTCTAGGTAATTGTCAAAGACTAGCTTTGTTTTGAATGATTGCAGTTCATCTATGGTACTATTTGCCTTTTGAGAACAAGCACATGTATCTGCAAATGAGACTTTGTGTTTGTCATCCATGATCCTATCCTCCCATGTTTTTGTGTGTTAATGAATAATGTGAATGCCAATTTATGAAATAAGTGCAGTATTACTGCTGCGGTAACACTGCAACAGGAGGCCACTTAACGTGTCGCAATGTGGGCCATTTTGCACCGCGATATATTTCTCTGTAGGCTCCTTTTCCCTAATTAGATTTGACAGTTATAACACGTATGCCTGGGGTAAAAGCAAACCCTTTAAGTGGTTGTCCTTTGCTGAACGATGGCATTGAAACCTGTATTGTTGCCTCCGTTAGACACTCAGACACCAAAACAGGGGAACATTAGGTCCAGGTATTAGACTTACACAAATGATGACCATTATATTCCCTTTAAGTTGCAGAAGCATCCTGCAGTTATTTCACATTTCCTCGTTCCCCCTGCAGGTCTCCCCCCAGACGCCATCGCTCCACATCGTCCGAACGGCGTGATGAGGACAGCAAAGAGCCGAAGGAAAAGGCTGCAAAGCCAATTCTGATCTCAGGTATTCAAATGTTAATGTGCCCCTAAATGCTATATTGACATGCATTTAAAAAGACTTTCAGCTTTGACAAACATTTAGGTTTTCGGCTAAACTTCAAAAGCATCCTTTCGTTTTCACAGAGGAAGACATGGAGGGCAAAACCGAAGAGGAGATTGAGATGATGAAGCTGATGGGATTTGGTTCCTTTAACTCCACCAAGGTGAGAGCACAGGGTGTCCTGTGGTGTGCAGCCACAAGGAGGCGCACTTTATTCCAAATACTGTTTTTTTATTCCACATTCCACTGAAGATAGACATACTGTTTGTTTTGTCCTTGCCTTTTTTACTTTCCAATTTGTCGTAGTTATGCTCTGAATTTTTCCAAACACATGGTGAATGCCCACAGTATCATTAGAGGTAGATCCTGATGATGTGACCGTGGTCTTGCTTCTATTGCAA
The DNA here is from genome assembly GCF_000735185.1 of Notothenia coriiceps. Taxonomy (NCBI): domain Eukaryota; kingdom Metazoa; phylum Chordata; class Actinopteri; order Perciformes; family Nototheniidae; genus Notothenia; species Notothenia coriiceps. The sequence continues at coordinate 982,210 of NW_011352500.1, forward strand.
CATTTATCCTTATTTGACAATGAAGTGCTGAAATATGTTCTTATTTATAATATAACTCTTTTTCAATTGCTAACTTGGGGTAAAATATAACAATACAAAAACGATATTAAAACATCTGTTTGCAAACTCTTTCACGACCAATGCAGTGTAATCCAAGTCTCATGAATCTAGTCGTATGCTTACTACTTCACACATATGTCTCTAAAACCTTCCTATTTAAAACTCTTTGGATAATCAGTGTCATGTTACACTTGCTACTGTTTTATGTGTAATGGTATTGTTTACTGACCAATAACACAGTGTACATTATTTTCTTAATTAGGCATTTCCAACCGCTGTACATTTTTATTATACGTTTTATAGGAATACAGATTTGTTTTAAAGATTTTTATCTCCAGAAAATGATCCTCACAAATAAGTTCAGTGTAGAAACGAGCGGAGTCAAGCAGATTCTACTACATTTACAGAGTTCCTGCATATTCTCAGGGTCTTAAGTCACAACATTAATTTAAAAAATAAGGCAGAATTATTACTAAAATGTCTTAAATCAAAGTTTTATAAAATGCTTTGGTAAAGGATGTAGGGTTTTATGACTTGCAGTTTTCTGAAAAAAGCATTTTAAAATCTGAAAGTTTAGCTATTCGAGAAAAAAAGATTGGCATTTAAAAAAGTATTTGATCTCCTTAAACTGAAGAAACCCCTAATATTGTTAATATGTCAAAAAATACACCTTGCACTGTCTCATGTGATTCCTTTCAAACAGGGGAAGAAAACTGACGGATCAGTCAATGCATTCGCTGTCAATACTTCCATGAAGAGAAAATACAGGTATGTCAACAACAACAAAATAAAATAAATAATCCGGTTTGTATTGAGGTGTTTTTTGTTAGCAACAGACAGTTTTTGAGAATAGTTGCACAGGCTCCTGTTCTAATATATAGTGATTATTTTTCAGGATTTTCTTTGAGCCCCTGTTGTCGATAAGGTGTCTGAGTACGAGTGTCAACTTTTCAGAGCGCTCTCAGCATCATCCACTGTTACTTTAGCCAATCACCTTTTGCAGGTGTCTCTATGCAGAGATCCCGGCTCCCCTATTGGTGCTCGATGATGTAATCTGCAAGTGTTGCGACGGTAACAGTGATGTAATGTTTTCCTATATATATATTTTTTTTTAGGCAATACATGAACAGAAAAGGTGGATTCAACAGACCACTGGACTTCATCGCCTGAAAGTATCGACAACTCGTGAAACTCACCTTCGTACTCCTTCTTTATAGTTGTGGATGATATTGAGCTGTTTCTTGTTTTGTGTTATGCAACATTTATGTATATACTTTTTAAATCTCCTATCAACACTCGGCTGTGACTGATTATTGATAGCGGACACAATATGTGGAGCTTTGTGTTGTTGAGGTGCCTGGTCGGTTTTATTTGAAATAAAAGCAGTTTAAATATGTGTGTTTGCAGTTCTTATTATAAGAATAAATAAAGCCAAATGTTCCTGTTGCATTTGCCATGATGTGTGGTAACTTTTAATTTTCTAACAACAACATTTAGCTATTGTACATTTTGATTATAACATGGTGTAGTGTGAATGAATGTCTAAATGCAGCTAATTCTACACTTAAAGACTTGGGTATGCGTGTGTTGCTTGCTTGCTTGCTTGTGTGTTTGTCAAGTTGTCACCATATTTAACCTAATTTGATATTTTTCTACAAGCCTATGCTATGGAGTGGTGTGCAATCCATTTATTACATTTAGTCCTGGAGAACGCAGTATGCAGCAGAATATCCTATCCCAAGTCGTCGTTAGTGTAGTAGGTCCAGTGTTTATATTGTTCCTACTTTAAATATGGACATCCGTCAGATTTTAAAGCAGGCTTTTGGCTAATATCACGTTTCACTATGCAGTGCGCCTGCGCAAATGTATGCTTTGTGATAGGACATTGAGAGTCCAATAATAAGAGAACATGTGATTCCGGCCAACCACTGAGCACGAAATTAGACAAACAACATCATGGCAACCAATCCTCGCCGTACACCGCGAACCAGCATGGCAGAGAGGCGTGTCGCCTGTCATTGAGCGGGCGTTGTCACTTTAGCTCGTGGGCATTGCAACCAATAGCATACAAGTTTACCAGCAAACAACCAATCACAGGATCCGACTGTTGAATGCAGAAACTGTCACCATCTTGGCTCAATGCTGTGCGCTTTTGCTAATGTGAATTAGAACCAAAATGGCGGAACAAGAGCCCCAGTGGCAGTTGGTGACGAGGCGTTGGTGATTGACGGCATGCATATCCAGTAGGAGCTTGACTGGTTATGTCCAGTAGCCAATCGTATCGCAGTATACGGGAGCTTTGTGGTGAAGTCGGCTACAGTAGTTAACTGACGTTCAGATCAACAAGCCACTATTTTGGAAGCAGTTTGATAAACACTCACTGTTCCTCAGTTGATGTCAGTCAGCTATCTGCGTTTCCAGAGAGACATATCAGCGATAAACCAGCACAGAACTAACCAGCCACATAGCCCTGAACCGATAAGGTTAGAAGACTCCGTCGGTTGAACTTTTCAAGACAACTAGCTCGTGTTTTTTTTATCAATTTTTACACCAACTGACGGCCAACGGTCGTTTTTTTTTTGATTGACCTAATCTTTTACATCAACCGAGCTAGCAGTTTTTATCGTGTTAACGTTAGCTCATTTTTGTTTCGACAAAAAGGAACAATACTCGGTTTTATTTGTATAAGTCAAGCAAGCCGTTTTGTTTTGTCAACAAGCTATTTTTTTCATCGAAGAACTACAAAACCAACGATATTAATCACTTTGCTTGAAAAAAAAGGGCTAAAAGTGTTAGCGTTGACAAGGCACCTAACACTAATCCCTTGAACCGTTTAAACAGTCATTAAAAAGAGCCTGTCTTTTAACTGAATGGTGCTGATTTTAGTACATTTAACTTGAACATAACAGCGTTTGGCTCTAGGAGTAACTGCCTTTTTTTAAGGAAATAACTAGAACAGCCACCAGGGTGTAAAAAGGCGAGCATTGGTAGAACCTGAGGCAAGTTGTGTACATCCAAGGAACCCCTCATCGGATTGTTACATTAATATCAGTGTTATTGTGGAAAATGGCGGCGATCGGAATGGTGCAGATGTTGATCGAAGCAGCCGAGTATCTTGAGCGCAGGGAACGAGGTAAAGTGTATTGTTTTCTACAATCTATGTTGTGTACAAGAACAATTACAATCACACCCCTCCCCCTCAATCATGCTTATGTAGGCAAGCTATTTTCAATCCTGTTGCAGGCAACCCTTTATTTCTTTTTACATCCAAGTAATCGGAGCCATGCATTCACAAATGCAATGAATTTTGCACATCAATCAATGAATCAATATTCTGACATTTTTGGGAAATATTGCAAGTACAAAAAACACGTGCATTTGCCTTTTTTTGATGAATAAGAAGCATATTGTGCATGTGTAGTTAGATGTGCAGGGAGACATTGTTTTCATGGAGGCCCCTCCTTTCCCTCTGTTGTGGTTTGGTTGTGGGGTTTATTCCAGTTCAAGATGACATCATTGTCCAGGCTGAGGAGAGAAAATACTGTATAAAGATACTGCATGAAATCCATCCATTGCATGCTGCATTTAATCACAAGACATTGCTACTGAATTCTTAATAGGCTTAAGATGAAATGTGGCACATTTTGCTGTACTACTGTTGTCAGTTTAGCATATTTTCACTGTGGCTATATTTTGCATTGCCATATATATATATATATGGACACGTGATAACTATGTTGTTTATTTGCTTGCAGAAGCTGAACACGGCTATGCCTCCATGCCACCCTTCATCAGCAGCGGAGAGACGGAAAGCTTGAAAAGGAAAAGCAAAAGCAAGAAAAACACAAGTAGCAGGTAAAGGCATATCAGCTCCTCATCGTCAGAAAACATGTTATCATTATTCACCCCTTCATTAAGGCGCTTATACTAGCCCCTCTTCAAGTGTGTCCTGAGTGCAGCAAGATTAATGTTTCCTGCTTTGCTGTGTGCACATTTAAATTATTTTTTGGTTCTGCTATTAGAAATGTATCAAACCATATTCATATGAAATTCTAATCGCTACAAAATTGTGCTTGACATAACAGAAAAAGGTCCTCTGGTAAACAAGACGTGGCTTCATGTAGCCACACAAGTCTTTTAGGTTAAGGCCCCCCTTGTCCTCTTCAAAGCATTTGACTGACCGCAGCAAACATCAGTCTGGCTTAAAGCAAAGGGTCACACTGTAAGGCAAACTGGGTCAGTCAAGGTGACTGCAGAAGACATGTCAGTGAAGGAACACGTCCTCAACACTCCAGTCAATGGACACTTCTGCACAAACACAGAATTCCATCAATCAATCAGATCGGGACAGATTTATGTTTCGCCCACACCCCACAGATCAATGCAAGCTGCCGGAGTAGATTGCAGCTTGGATTTCATGCAATTATGAAAGTGCAGCACTGGTGGAACCTTATTCTAAACAACCTTAAAGTGTGTTTATTAAAGCTGCTCAAAAAATATACATTTTCCTAAAATGGTGGAGCATGTTAATCTCAGCAGTTAAAATATAGAAATGTCCTGCTACTTCTGCTTACACAACAAGACATTTGATCATATCCTTTTGGACTTTGAGAAACTGTGATGAAAATGTTCCACTATTTTCTGACATTTTCTGACAAAACCATGATATATATTGAGAAAATGATGGTCGAATGTATCATTAATAATCCTCAATTGCAAACCTAGTTTTTATATCCACAAGTGTTTTTGCACTTGAGACTCCCTAAATGAAAACAACAGAAGGAAACAGCTAATTGATGCCACAAAAGAAAGATTTATGCTTGATTTATGTCGGAAAAGTCTTTTTTTATTTTAGATATAAATAATATGTTATAAAGTCTGAACAGTGACATTAGGGCACTTGCTCCAACAGCAGGCATACATGGCGACCCACTATACTATAGCATGCCTTCCTTCTTCAGAAAAAGAAGGGCCGACTGATTTAAACACCTTCCAGTGTGTCGAGACGCATTTGATTGATGCATGTACAATAGATGCAATGATGTACTCGAGTTACAGAAGAGCAGAGTGGCAGCTAGCTCACTTAATGCATGTTAGCCCATTAAGATTGATTGTAGTCTCGGGTTGAACCCACATCAGGTATGTTGGTTTGAAGGCACACCATCCATCATCCAGCCAGTACTGGAATGAATGCGGAACACTTGACCTGAAGCATATTACTGTAATTTTCGGACTATAAGGCGCACCTGAATATAAGCCGCAGCAGCTAAATTGAATGATGTGTACATATATAAGCCGCACTGGACTATAAGCCGCAGGTGTTTTAAGGTTTAATTACCATATGTAAGGGTTCGTGCACAGAGGGGATTGTCGGGAAAGAGATGGCTGTTTGAGGAAGCTCCCATTTATTAACATTAGAACAAACAAGTTGCATATTTGCATANGACAGGTGAAAAGTGAATTACAGTAGTCTAACCGGGATGATATGAATGCGTGGACAGCCATTTCAAGCTCTGCATGAGACACAATGGACCTGAGTTTAGCGATGTTGCGGATGTGGAAAAAACAGTTGCGGGTCAGTGAGGAAACATGTAGTCATTTTATATATTAATAAAGATATATCAGAATAAATTGTCTAAATGAAATAACCTCATGGTAAAGCCTATTGTGTACCTTTTGTGAAAGTACTGAGTATTTCCTCATCTTTTCTAAGCAAATTTCTGAAAATCTATGGTCAGTTTTAGCTTGTTATCAATTCAGACTATGTTATTGTGGATTGCAATATCGTGAAATATAAGATTTTTTGCTTGTTTATGTTATTCCATTGTTTTGGTTTGATGAATGACTACATAATAAACTGTTAGACTGCTAAATTATAATTAGATAATTAATCAATTCTCTGTATGTCCCCTCCAGCTGATCCTCAGCCAGGATGACATGACGGTGGTCCTGAAGACTCTGAGTGAGAACCTGACAGAGAAGTCTGATGCTGTTCCACCTCCAGCTCTTCCTTCTCCCTCCACTGATCTATCCTCCGACACCGTATCCAACAAAGAGTCCATGGGCTCCGGAACCACCGGACCAGCCAGCAGTAAGCAGTCTTAGTTCAGCATCACGATGTATTTAGTCATTTAAAACATTTGAACATTGGATACAAATGCTCTATGGGCAGATACATACATACGTCAGTCCTCTAAATGAACATTTTAGCTCAGAGTTTAAAGGGTTAAGGTGAGCCTTACACAAAACAATCCTAGAAAAGTTAATGACATTCAAAATGTTCTTTATACTTTTAAAGGGGACATATAATGAAAATCTCACAGCTTCAGTGCTTGTGTACATACATTTTGAAAAAGAGATGTGGGCAGTCTGGGTACAAAAAAACAAGGGATAAAAAAACATATTTCTCTTCCGTTCCTCTGTCAGATACAAGCTCTTTATAATAAAAACAATCTCCACTTACATCTTGACACCTTTCTTTGCCAAGGTTCACCTTATTTTTCTTGCAAGCCAATCAGACTGGACTTTTCTGAGGCTTAAAGAGACGAGTGATTATTCAGACAGAAATTATGAGAGAAATAATGTGTTGGTTGTTTTTACATTAGAGAATCCAAACATATTATAGTAGAAACCTAAAAAAATATATAAAACTGAAAATATAATGTGCCCTTGAAAAAAATATCTACAAACGAATCAACCTCTTTTTAAGAATGTTTGTTATTTGTGCTGTGTCATTTGTATAGGCAACACAGTGGTGACGGCTGCTGTTGTGGAGCCCAGAAAAAAAAGCAAGCTGAAGAGCACACTGAAACTAGACTTCAAGTTCGACTCAATGACACTTGTCTTGTATAGCCCTAATGGGAATATGGTAATGCATACACATACACACACACACTTGCATGCACACACACATGTATACACACCAAGTGATGTATGAAATGAGGCTTGTTCGACCTAATTTTACAAAACCTGCATAGCGAACTTGTTCTAATCAAATGTTTATGTCACTATCTAGTTACTAACGCTAGATTCACACGATGAGCAGCTGAAGTTGGCCGAGTTTACTCTGGACACCATCTCCACCTCCGTCCACATGTTCTCCGACAGCTCCATGAAGGCCTCAGTACGACTGGCTGCCTGCCTTCTAGATGACAAGAGAACCAGAATCAAAATGGTCACCCCGAGGTACTGGGAAACACACAACAACAAAAAACACACCGCACACACACATACAGTATATCAGTATAGATCAAATGTTTTTTACATTGAGACAGAGCCTTTACCATCGCAGCCCCCTTCCTCTGGAATTCAGAGACTGCACTGACCTGCCCACCTCCAAAACACTGACAACAACTCACCATTTCAAAGTGATCCATGTTGTCCTGCTGCTAAATGGAGAAGAGAATACAATTCGATTGCTCAATTTCATTTGACTTTTTATCTCATTTCCTTTCCCTCTGTAAAGTGTCTTTAGGCACCAGATAAAGCGCTTGATAAATCAAATGTATTATTATTATGGTATATTTCATCATGCCTGTGAAATATTTAGTTAACATTTCACAATAATTGTAATAAAGTATTACACAATATTATAATAATAATAATGAAGACAATATAATCTAATATCCTCGTTTGATTGATGAGATTTTATAGTTGTCGTCCCCGGGATGGTTTGTGTGATCTTATGAAGAAAACCTATATACTGAATATAGAAAAACATGATCAGACGTCTGAGCCTGTAACACATGAATATCATACCAAAGATATCATTTAGGTCAAATGAAATGTAACTTTGTTTATTCCTCTCGTGCTTTGTTTTCTCTAGGATGATTGCAATGCGTCCTGGTGCAGAACAGAACATGATGGTGGAGGTGAACTATCGTCAGGGCCGTGAAGGCACCACTCTGGACACGCTGGTGCAGGACGTGTACCTGTGTGCCAGCATGGAGTTCCTTCACATCGTGGCAGACATCTTTCTCAATGCCACCCAGCAAGGGTTTGCTCAGGCGCCACAACCCAAGACCAGTACTGGACCGGGAGAGAGAAAGAATATAAACTCCTCTACAACATCTAAAGAGTCCAGTGAGTTTACCAAATCAGTTTGAATGAAGTTTAAGTTGTTTTTTATTCACCATCATTACGCTATCTGCAATGTATCAGATACAGCAAAGTGGTGAGCATGTGGATGAAATAATAACCTTTTTTTTAAAATAAGAATTCAAATAATCTGACTTACTTTTACCCAACTTGAACTGATGTGTACTCCATGACACTCTCTGCCGCTTTCAGCTGTGGCTCCAGCTGTGGTTTCAAAGACAGAGATTAATGTTATGGTGCGCAACCCGGAGATTGTGTTTGTGGCTGACCTGACGCGCGCCGACGCTCCGGCTCTGGTGATGACCACGCAGTGCGAACTAGTGATGAAGAGTAGTGCAGAGGGATCACAGATGACGGCTGTTATCAAGGAACTCAAGGTTTGTATGAGCATGTTTATGTAAGCCGCAAAATGCAGGTTGTGTCTTAAGTGCTCTCGTATGCAATATAAATGTTCTGGTTGTTACCGTAGGTGGTGGCGTGTCCATTCTTGAGAGAGAAGAGGAAAAACAACGTAACGACAGTGCTACAGCCGTGTCAGGTTTTCTTCCAGACTTCTCAATCCCTCACCTCCCCTCAGGCTATGGAGGTCTCCATCAATGCTCTAACATTAAAGGTAATTCTTTTATTAGTTAGGCTACCCCTTTCAGAATTATATTTTTGAAAGGTCTGTTGTTTAAATTATACTAATTTTCAGTACGTTTCCATCTAGCCATTGTCGATAATAAATTACTTATTAGGAAATGAATTGCTTTTTCTTAAATATTAACTGAAAGAAGTGAAGAGATCCCTACCTTAACAGGAGATCAAGTTGTTTCCCTTTTTATCCAACTACCTTGTACGCATTCATTTGATCAAAAAACGCAGAAAGTCAACCAGTATGTTCTGGCTACAACATCATAACATCATTCAAGTTTCCCTTTCAAGTTATAGTACCATCTCCAGACAGTGTTGTTTAAGGAGTAGCATAGAGTTTTAAAATTGGCATATTTTCTAATAATTGATGCAGGTTAGGCACGATACGTTTGTATCAGCCAGCAGAGATGTCAATTGTGGCATCAAGTCAAAGAAAAGATTAAGAAAAATAAAGTTGACACTTTGTATGATTAGAAACGTAGCTTTGAACTAAGTACTTTGTATAAAACATTATGTGTCTGCTGTTTGAATCTCTGCCCAGGTATCTCCAATCATCATCAACACAGTGATGACCATCCAGTCTGCGCTGACTCCCACAGCGGAGACCCCCGAGGAGCTGGCCAGTCCGATCCCTGTGGACCTGTGGAAGAAACGGGGCTGGAAGGAGCTTAAACTGTGGTTCCTAGAAGAAGAGGGGGATGAAGACACAAAGTCACTGGCCCCACTGATACCAACTGGAGAGTCATTACAGGTAGGTGGCTGCTTTGACGTAAATGATAATACCTTATGATATTTTTTTTGCAGTTTTTATTTATTTCTAATTGTTTATTTCTACTCTTTTCATTTCTACTTATGTGCAATTCCTTGTTTTTTATGCTGCTACAATGCAAACATTTCCCAATTTGGGATCAATAGAGTACATATTTTCTAATCTGTGATCACAGTCATACCAAAAACTCTTGATCAGTGTTTTTTTAATCTGTACACTGAATAAGAGTTTGAGGCATTATAACAGGTTATGTCATTTCATGGCTATCCCTGCAGGTGACCATTAAATCGATCTGTCTGACTCTGGAGGCTGGAGTGGGACACCGCACGATCCCAATGCTCCTGATCAAGTCCTCCTTCCATGGAGACGTGGCAAACTGGTCCACACTTATTAACTTACACAGCGTGCTCAACCTGGAGGTAAACCACACGGACACTATATTTCTTTAACCTTATCCCAAGACCTTATCATAATTCTAAAAGTCAAAAATAACTGTAAAATATGCTGTTGTTTTCTGTCTTTTTGGTTAATAGGTTCACTATTACAACGAGGTGCTGGGAGTTTGGGAACCGCTGCTGGAGCCCTTAGAAGATGAGAAGGATGGTTTTAGATCATGGACTCTTGAACTGAAGGTACTGATATACTGTACATAAACACAAACAAACCATATATATATATATATTATATATTCATTTCAAATATGCGCACAGTGTATAACATTTTTATCTTTCCTATAACCAGATGAAGAAGAAGCCAGTGAACTACATAGGTTCAGATGAGGTGGATTTTTATGTCCCAGACTATAAGACAGTCATTGTCATCAGCAGTAAAGACCAGCTCAACATCACCCTCTCCAAATGTGGGCTGGCCATGTTGAGTAACTTGGGCATGGTAAGAGAAGGGATGTTAACATTTTAACAGGAAGTCAAAGGATAGGCGGTCCTCTATAATGTGTTCTTGTCTCTCTCTCTCTCTCTCTCTCTCTCTCTCTCTCTCTCTCTCTCTCTGCAGGCATTTGCAGAGGCTGCCAAACAGACAGCTGACTCCTTCCAGAAGGATGAGGCTCCCTTCATAGTGAAGAACCGCCTCGGCCTGCCAGTGTCCGTCCGCCACAGTGAGATGTTTTGTCCAATCGGCCAGCAGGGCACCAACCGCACAGTTGAGCTGGAGGATGGGCAAACCCTCGGGTTGGACTATTTGACCACAACAGACACAGACCAGTTCTCAGCCATGATTTCCTTGAGTGGAAGAGAGTACTACATACAGCCCAGTAAGTTAACCCGTTTATGGAATCATACTGTAAAAAATATTTTAAAGTAAATCATTATTTGCGTTATCACCAGTTACACATTATTGCCAACAGTCTATACACCTGAACATCAGCAGGAGAGGACTCTTTAAAGTAGAGACACTACATACTGATATACGTTAGTTCTACATACTGATATACACCTGAACATCAGCAGGAGAGGACTCTTTAAAGTAGAGACACTACATACTGATATACACCTGAACATCAGCAGGAGAGGACTCTTTAAAGTAGAGACACTACATACTGATATACACCTGAACATCAGCAGGAGAGGACTCTTTAAAGTAGAGACACTACATACTGATATACACCTGAACATCAGCAGGAGAGGACTCTTTAAAGTAGAGACACTACATACTGATATACACCTGAACATCAGCAGGAGAGGACTCTTTAAAGTAGAGACACTACATACTGATATACACCTGAACATCAGCAGGAGAGGACTCTTTAAAGTAGAGACACTACATACTGATATACACCTGAAAATGAGCAGAACATGTCTTCTTTAAATGTTGTTTAAACATTTACATATCGTTAACATTTATAAAACTAAAAGCAGGCAAGTTTAGTTGAGTCTAAATCCTCCCTTTCAAATGAAGAGCTTTAACCTCGATCTTTACAAATAATCTAAGGCTGCTCTAAATGAATAAAATATATCAGAGAATTGTAAGAAAGTGAATATAAAGAGTAGCAGACTCTATTTTACACTGGAATCTCGGCCAAAAGACCCTTTCACTATAAATATCCTCACAACAAAAAGCGTATTGTTTGCTGGTCTCATTTCATGTACAAAATAAACCAATTATAAATTGAGCTTAACGGTAATGACGAAAATGTCAGTCTGATCTTGTGCTTTTCAGACGTCAATACTTCACCAAGTGTGAAACGTTGTTGTTAGTCCCCCTGACAAAAAAACAAGATATACTTTACTATTTTTAAATGTTTAATTTCACGCCTGGTCAGCTTAACTAAAACAGAGAAGCAGTATCAGTCTTCTCAACTAGGAAATTGATGTCATTTTGTGGATAAGCTACGTTTAAGGAACATTTTAACATGCAAAGTGTTTTTATCATTCATCAAAATGACCTTCTCAAGCACTCATGCATTGAAGCAAACATCCCACAGAGATGATTTTCCTCCGTCTATTTATTATCCCTCGTTGCTTCAGTCCCACAACACGCCACCTCTCAGCATTTTCTACAACTAAAGGAACACACTATCACTTCACCTTTTCCATACAAACAGCAAGAAAACACACAGAAATCACCTTCTATGTCTTTGTCTCAATAGTTTCCTCTATTTATATCTTACTTTGTATTATCCCTGGTGTCATGATCAGCGGCACCATATGGCACGCAGCGTGGAGAAACGTCAAGCCTTCAAACTCACGCGAAGCATATCGATGACGCACCATATGTTTGCTGCCATGGTCCTTTTGGGGAAGTGTGTGCATCATCTCAGTGTTCGTGTATGTGTGTGTGTGTGTGTGTGTGTGTGTGTGTGTGTGTGTGTGTGTGTGTGTGTGTGTGTGTGTGTGTGTGTGTGGATTTATTAGAGGCTCTAAACGACTGTCCCGTTTCCTGTCAGTCGATAGCTAAAGTGAAACTGTCAGCTTAAGAACATATCCATTTCCATTTAACGCCCCTTCAGTGACACCTCGCCTCCAGGAATCCCAAAACCCAGGAGAAACAGTGTGTGTGTCCGTGTTGATACACTCACAAATAACTGAATAATAACTACCAGATTACCAGAGTTCAAGGCATAGCTGCACTCTAGAGAGGGATCTGACTCGTTACATTATGCCATTAAGGCTAAATGTCAGTTTTACCATATTACCATTCAATGTCATGGAGTTTTCCCTCGTTTCTCTTCTACAAAAGTTTCCAAATAGGGAAGTAGGGTCGAGGGAAAACCCAGGCTCGACAAATGATGTGCTGCAGAGGGTAATGTGTTTTAAAAATACTCATTGCTCAGCTAGTTTGGAATTTGGAGTGTCCTATCAGGTCATCTGGCTAATAGGTTCAATATTCACTCTCTTTTAGCTCCATTTTTGGTCTCCACCAGTTACTGAGGGAAGTATATCTATATATTTCGTATCCTATTCATCATCAGTGACACTGTTTCTTGTAAATGAAGTAGTTAAAACTAGCGCCACCAACTATACAAGCTACTAAGGCATTTATGCAACAGTAACATGTTCAAGATTCAAAGGTTTTCATTTTCGTATGCACAACATCTACCATGTAGTTGTTTGCAATGGAAATCTTAAATTCCAGGCCACGCCAAAAGTGAAACATGTAATAGACATAAGGAAGTGCAATACAAAATAGTGCAAGCAATACAATGGTCCAAGAAGAGATAGGATAAAACATACATTTTAATAACCAGAGCCAGTTTCACTGTTCTTTAGAAACAATACTTCCTTACTTTTACCAGTATCTGGCCAATGTAGGTCATTTAGCTCAATTTCTGTTCTCCACCAGTTACCGAGGGAAGTATATCTATTAGGGATGTAATGATACCAAAAACTCACGGTACGATAATATCGCGGTAACAAGTCCACGGTACGGTATTTATCGTGATATTGAAAAAGAAAGAACAAATATTTAAAAAAAAAAAAAAATTGGGAACAATTTATTTTGACATTTATTTATTTTTTACTTGAAAAAATGTTCTTTATTAAATAACAAATCTGATTTGTACAGCATTTTAGTAGGATAGTAGTATTTTAAAGTGTCAAAAACAAAGTGACAGTAACAGACTGGAACAAGAACAACCAGTGTTTTTTTACCTACTGGTTAGTACCAGTAGGTAAAAAAACACTGGTTGTTCTTGTTCCAGTCTGTTACTGTCACTTTGTTTTTGACACTTTAAAATACTACTATCCTACTAAAATGCTGTACNTCGACGACCCAGACTGCCTCTGTACGTCGAGACGTATAGTTGGACTTCGAGGCGGGAGACAAATCGCTCGGACTTGCCATACGCGTTTTACGCATATAACTTCACAGTACTGCGTTAATTTAGTATGGGAGCACCCCGCGCGACGTACCACCAACCGAATTCTTAACTCCTTCTGTAGACTACCGAATATCTATCTTTTTAATGTATCATGGTTAGACCACCGCAAGTCCCCTCAGAGTTTTTGGGTGTGGGCTTCGTGTGCCTAGGTACGTGTCTTTTCGCCAAACACAAACGCAAGTCCCCTAAATTTGCCTTTTTTTCCACTAGTTTTATGTATACATTTTGAAAAAAGACATAAACCAGAAATTATAATGTACATGGAATAACTTTTTGTGATCACACTAGGCCTTTATAGTTAAACACTTAGGAAGACACACGTACACAACATAATACGCATTAGTCGCGACAGTTTATAAAAACCGAGTGCTCCCGCGAGGGCAACCGCGGGTGCGAACGGAATGCACGCAACTGCACTCAACAAAAAAATCTGAGCACTCTTGACCTCCATCGGATAGATATATGTCAGATCCTATCATATACGTCACCATCCGCCTCGGCACTGCGTACAAGTTATCGAGGGGTCTTTTTGTTGTGTTCGACAATCGAGAATCGTGAGTCTCGAGTGTCGAGAAGTATAGACAAGTCTTTGATCTGTTTTCAATTTGTTTATGTTTGGTGTATGACAGACAGTACCGCTTAATTGTCAGCGACCAAATAAATACAGACAATATCCGCAACAACACCCGTCACACCTGCCAGCCTCGTAAATGTTTGGTCGCGGCGGTGACGGACTCGGTATCTGATTACAGGTCATTGTAAATTTGGGCACATTATAGGAGTCCCTAGTATTGTGACGACAATGAATAGTTAAATGAAAAGAAATGTAAACAAATGGAGGGAAAATAAATAAAATCGGATATACATACAATATAAAACGATGTCAAACAAAAAATGACACCCTGATATAACAAACATATAATAAGAAAACAACACGTACACCTTTTGGTTGAGAAAGGAGAGGATGACATGAGAGGACAGAATAATCTAGTCACAAAGAGTTTAAAAAGTATGGTTCCTGTGTATTGGTATCTTTTTTGTGAGTGCCTGGTGGATTGAGGTGTTTATAGGTTTTAGTGTAGCAACAAGATCTTGTTAATGTTAGTGACTTTACTAGTCACAACCCGTTCAATGAAAATTTTCGATGATCATGTATCAATATCAATGAACGAGAGTTTTTTTCATTGATCAATGACAATAATCAATGATTTAATACTTTCATTG
The DNA here is from genome assembly GCF_000735185.1 of Notothenia coriiceps. NCBI lineage: Eukaryota > Metazoa > Chordata > Actinopteri > Perciformes > Nototheniidae > Notothenia > Notothenia coriiceps. The sequence continues at coordinate 997,329 of NW_011352500.1, forward strand.
ATCATTGTTCAATGAAATGAATTTTTAGTATTGTGTATTTTTACGTTCAAAACAACAACAAGACACCGTGGTCCATTCTCTTTTCTGTCGAGGGTGTAACATCGTAATAGTAATGCTTTAATCACCTTGGTTATTTTGTGTTTTCTTATACAAATCTGTAACCAACTCTGCCTACCCCAGAAACCCCTGATCAAAATATCGGGTACATGGTATATCAATCCACAAAAGTCCTCTAGCCGTAACGACAATAAGCCTACACCTGTTACGAAGACAGGACGGTGCAATGTAAAATGGCATTCGAAAAAACGCACGGAAATAGGGTGTTTACTTTTATCCGATAATAATAAAGGTTCACGTTTAGCCGACGACGAGAGCCGACATAATGAACGTAGCGGTAACACACCACAAACACGACCACGTCACTCGAACGGAACACACAATCGTTATCGTTCACAAGCTACACACACATAACAAGGGGTATTCGTTCTGTACGGGTTGAGACGAGAGCTAACCGAATGGGATTTACAATGGGTCCAATTGGTTAGTAGTGAAGGAGAGACCAATGAAAGTGAAAAGGGTACCACGACACTCTCCTTAGTGACATAAGCGGACATTTATGGTAGGCGTCCCTCTAAGCCTAGTCAGGCGTAGTGTATACGATGCCGCGCGCATTGACGTGGGTAAATTTAGTGTCATTGATATTGCCCATGAATTACTTATCTTGATCATTGCGATAATCAATGACGTATTCATCAACGCAAATGTCATTGCGCAATCGAGGTCTTGTGACTTTTACTATGTTTGGTTTACCGTGTGTACACACTACGGCACAACGTGACTCGTTTAAACAAAAAAGTACGCTATAACCTTAACTTTGGCAATATCGCAGCGAGCTACGGTCCTAATAACGGCGCTATCACGCCTATGAATTCTACATAAATAAATAAAGTTTACACTTTAAAATGGTTATATGAGTGCCTGGTGATCCCTCGAGTGCCCTATGCGTGGTCACCAGGCGCGCTGTGTAAAACTCTGTCGTGAACGATATCTACTTACGGAGAGAATTTGTACAAAATCAAACTATAGTTCCAGATCTGACATTCGGATGGTAGAGTATCGTAATGTCCTGAGATTATCAATAACATAACAAGATGTTGACTTTTAACTTAAATATTACTCATAGTTGAAGATCACATCGTACGGGGTGTGACATGTACAATAATCTATAAGAACAAAATAAGGATAAATCAGTCGGCACAAGGGAAAACCGAGCTCTTTGACCTGTCCGTTCGCTCTGTACTATCCTAGTTATCACCAATAATTTCTACCAACTGAGTCACAGACGAGAGGAAGCGCGTTAGTAGACCACTAAAAAGAAGACACGTCTTGGATGCTGTTTTGACCAAGCGTGCATGAAGACCGTAGTACTTTTAGACAAATTCTCTCGCATATGCGTGCTCTGTGTGTGTGTGTGTGTGACGCTTGTGTGACAGGTGTCGTGTGGGTGTGCGTGGAGTGTGCTCGGTTTGTTCGCGTGCTTTGTTCGGTGGTATGGGGCTGTGTTGTCGTGTGGTGTACGTGTGTGTTGGTATGACTAGTTCGTGGTATGTGGTAGCTGTAGTGGTTGGTTGTAGTAGGGTGTTTGTGTGTGTGACGGTAGTGTGCTAATTCGTTACTTGTGTCCGTAGTTTGGTGTCTCGTGTGTGTGTGAGTCGTAGTGTGACGTGGGAGTGTGTGTACTATCTCTCTCGCGTCCGGTTACACTTCACTCGCGTTTATGTCCATATCGATCAGATCCAGCTCTCCTGATCGGCCTTTATAGAGAGCACCGATCATTATTAACTATTAAGAGCCCATATTAGTCAGTTAAGATAAAGTGTTTCATTGTGTAAATAGCATTTAAGTAGTATTATTTACACGATAAAAAAGCATGTGCAGGGAAACACAGACGCAAACAATGATGGGTTTGGCTCTGACCTGTAGGGGCTTAGCTTCGGTCCAGTTGTCCTGCCGCTCTTCACAAATGAACACGCTGTGCTTGGTTCTGTTGACCAGCATGTAAAATGGCACGAAGGTCACGATGCGGGTCAGACTGAAACTGCTTGCGTCAATCTTCACACCAACCTGAGGTCACACAGAGGTCACGCAAATACACAGATGACACTCATGTACATTTCCAATAAGAGTTACAGACCAAAGTCATTTCAAATTCTATTAAATCTTACTCTTATGTGGGAAATCTTACCAAGTAGTCTTTGTATCGGCCTTTGCATTTCACATCTCCATAGCTACCAACTGTATCCAGGGAGAAATCATCGGAGAGGTCACTGTCTGATATCATGAGACGGACCTGAGGGATGAACATAATGACCACATTATTATGAACCAATACTCACTCTCAACTCAAATTAAAGTGTATATACAGTTTTTTTCAAACATGGACAACCTGCTCAAAATAAGCAGCAGACTTTTTCCCTGCGAGCATAGTTAAGTATGCCTTTTGATATTTGTTTCTGAGAGATATTACATTCATTGCTATCATTTTCACCATTACAATGCATAATACAAATCATTGTAGTTTTTTTTTTTCCCTACAAAAAGATCTCAAGATATCACATAAACTATTTGCTTTTATAATGTTATAAAATGTTTAATATATGAACCCCTTTACCTTATTGTTTTTCAGGAAGTAGCGAGGCTTGAAGGAGAAGAGCAGGGGCATGTCGTAGTCCAGCGGGTGTTTCCGGTGGATGTCGTCGGCCTTGTACTGCAGCAACCTGCCTGTTTTGTTCACCATCCAATATGGAGAGTGGATAGCCACCACCGCTTGTCCCTGGTTATATTCAACATGCACTGCTATGTCCAACTCAGGTCTCTTCCTCTCCGTATCCTCACCATCCTCTTCGTCATACTCTCGTAGAGACTGGAACACGATGAAGGTAATCTCCTCCTGGTCACTGTGGAGACTAAATGACAGGATAATGTGTTTAAAAGCACTTTGAATTGCCTTGTGTTGAAAGGTGCTATATAAATAAACTTGCCTTGCCTTGCCTTGCCTTGCCTTGCCTTGCCTTGCCTAACCCGAGGGGAAATTATGCTGCAGAAATCTAGACGTTATTGACTTGTCTTTTATACTTTGTATGTTAATAGATAAGGTAACCTGTGTTGTGGACTTTAAATCATACTACTCTGGGAGCTACAGTATGGCCTTTCCATGAACATAATCACATTTCAAAAATAACGATGGGAAAAAACTTCAACAATGAATGACATCAAAGTCCAACCTGTACTCAGAAGACCAGTCCTGATCCAAGTAGTTCAGTAGGCACAGATCGAGACTTGATTGGTTGATGACCGCAGTGTGAAGCTGGGCAGAGTGGCCCTGGTTCAGAGTGGCCTCAGGGGCAGAGACACCACTGTCCTGTTGAGCAGCAGGCAGAAAACAACACTGAGTTCAACAGTGAATCTGAGGTAACGGACTTTAGTAAGATCATAGGCCAAAAAGCTCAGCATTCATTCTGTTTTGAGTCTGTAAACAACACATGATGGTAGGTAGAAAAATCTGAAGATAAATATGAACTACAGTAATTTTCGGACTATAAGCCGCGCCTTTTTCCCCATTTTTCGACGCTGCGGCTTATATAACGGTGCGGCTAATCTATGGATTTTTACAGCTAACGGCCAATAGGGGACCTCCTAAATCTATGGATTTTACAGGTTACAGTCCACCACCTTTAACTCTATGGGCTCTAAAACCTGAGCGAATATGCCACTTCGTTGTGAGAGAAAGGGAGACAGGAGGAATAGGCTGCAGAGTGCATAGCATCATGTCGTGAGGGAGTGGTGTTCAGACGAGAGCAGACGGAGAGTGCCAGACTCGACTCGGAAAGCCGGCTATTGTCTCCTCCGTGACTACTAGTCCTCCTCGTCATGCTCAGAGTCTCCAAAGTCGCGCGCTTCTGAAGGTACGAGTACGTCCGGGCTGTGGCGGACGTCGCTTGCCGGACGAGCCGCACCTCTAAGTCAGCCACGCAAAAGACTACCAGTTGGTACCACGGTAGCTCTCTGCGACACCTGTAAAGTTTGTGTGACCCTCTACAACCCCCCTCTCCCACAAGGGAAAAGCGAAGTAGACACGGAAGGAGGACGAGAGCGTGTGGACACGGAATGGGGTAGAGAATGTTTGACTTCCCATACTACACAGACCCATCACTGGAGAGGTCACCGGTAACGCTACCTTTTCCTATATACCGAACTACAAAATCGTGTCAGGTTGTAAAGATGTTGATAATGCTAAAATACATAACCATAATTACGTTCAATATAATATTTTACAACCTACAGCCTAGGTTCTCGCCCAGTAAATATAATGCATAGCGGACTATAGCCGGGTCTGAAGCATAAAACGGAGTAGTATGTGTCAGTTAATAACAGGGACGAACTGTCTGACTCATTGAGACGTAATGTAAAGTTTGCATACGTAGTTCTTACGTGGTTTGTTCCGCGCCCTTTCAGGAATATTTGACGAATTTAACAGTAACTACTGTACCACATCAATCTTTGGGATTTTCAGACCTTTTGTCCGTTACGAAAGTTTTTACTTACCATCAGTTACACAGGTGTGAAACTTTCGTCTAAACATTTACATTATGTTTCGATGTGTAACTAATTTATATATAATGCGCATTAAAAGCATGATATTCCGCGTGTGACTTATATCGGCGTCGTCGATTTCAACTTACTACACATGTATATACATTCGGCGTGACCTGGATACTTCGGTGTTCCACAAATTACAAATAATGGTAACATTCCAGCAACGTGTCCTCCCCTACACCTTGCTCTACCCCGACAAACTCCTTCGAGGGTAAAAATTGTAAAGTTGTTTGTTCAAGTATAAACGTCATTGATAGTTCACAATGGTAATCACGTTATCATCGAGCTTGTACATGACACGACCACATTTGACATGCATAGTGTATGCAAAGTCTGTGTGTTTGAAAGTTGAAAGTTTGACATTTGCCACCGAGGCGCGGCAATGGCCGCACTAGATGTCGTCACCAAAAGTTGTCAACCATGCCCCTGTTTGATAGTAGCGAAGCATTACAGACAGACAGAACGAGAGCAGACAGAGAGCTGGGTGAGGAGCCAAGGTGAAAATGACGCGCGATTGGACAGAGTGAGAGAAAGGCCGGAGGTCGAAAAGGACGACCTTGGGCGGCGAATTTCCACCCCCCGNAAACAAAGTAGGCATTTTCTTTGTGCCACTGCATCTCACAAAAAAACAAGTACATTTAATAATCAGACCCCGCAATAAAATAAATCAAGTTTCACTTTAGTTTTTCAAGTATCTCAACTCAAACTCACTCACTCACTCACTCAGCATCATCAGACAGGATTTTTTTTAGGAATATGAGCATGTCCACATTTCCAGGTATTTATAAGCTGGGATGTTTGGGCGTTTATAATATCCCCTGCTGTGGAAAAAACTCTCTCGCTTGGTGCTGATGTTGCTGGGACAGCAGTGGTCGCATTAACCGAATATTTTTTTAACAATGACGGAAAAATCTGAAAGGAGTCTGTCATTTTGACAGATTATAACAAACTCGGAACAGCGCCAAAGTTTCCCCGCAGCGAGGCTCTGGTGTTTGCCGTGTTATGCATGCCCTCCAAAAGGAAATGATATAGTTTCCAAACCGTACTTTGCCGTACAGATCATTGAAATGTCTGGAAGTTTTTACTTTACGCTGTGCGCGCTCCCGCGAGGTGCATGCATATCTCGGTGGGCATGCATAACATGGCATAACACCAAGAAGGTGAGGCTTATTGACAGGGCGAGATATAAATATACTGTTGGTACTACCTTCCTCTGGGCACTTTCTTAACCACCACAATCTCTGTTTTTAGACACAGCGTTGACGGATGTGTTCCCAGCCTGGACCTCAACTATGGAGTGTGTGTTGATACCCTGACTCTGCATTCACCTCTATTTGTTTGCAAACACTCTTGCAGTAGTGGGAGCACGTCACCTTTAAATGGCCACTCATCTCCCCCTGGCTCTCACCATCAGATGTCTGAGCCCCTTAATGGTTTCACAGCAGCCCTTTTTACAGCCAGATATGTTTATAATGGTTGCCGCTGTCAAACGTGGCGACTCTGGTACCAACAAACCCTTCTGTTTTCCACTTTGCTCTACACACATTGGTCTGAACACAATTCAGAGACATTCCTGGGAACAAAGATGGGTTCATGTATGCCAGCTGTCCAATCAGGAAGGCCTAATTGCACACATTACCAAGGTTTCAAAAGCCAGTAGTGACACCTTAAATATATTTTCGGTACATGCAAGAGCTAAGAAACATCATTTGACAGTGACGGTTGCTGACAGGATGTTTATGATGTCTACAGCTATTAAAATTGAAACATGCTTTTTTATATATAACAACTGTGTCTGTTTGCACTTAAAATGTCAGTGTCTTTAAAGCCACGATTTGTTCACTCTTTTAATAACAGCTTAAAAATCGTTTTGACGAACGTCTGTTCTTGCTTGTTTGGGTGCAATCTCCCAAAAGAAGTGAGACACACCACCAAATATGTCCCTAATTGTTGTGAAGCTTGATCGTATTTATACAGAGAAAATGTTCTGATTTCCACTCTTTTATCCTACAGCTAATCTGCGTCAATTACTGGTGATTTACAGAGTTTCCAGATCACCAGAAAGCTTAATTGCTGCTAACTTCAGTACCGTTAGCTAGCTAGCTCAGTTAGCTTACGCTTCCAGGACCAGGAGCTCGCACATCAGAGAAACTGTGACTCACATATTCTCTAAAACAATGCTTAACTAAACAATGCTTAATAGTTTCTTCCATGACATGCTGCTTCCATTATTTCTGCGCAGCTTTCCTCCTAATTATGGCTATTACCTTTTAATTAGTTAGTGGCAAACACCTGCAGAGTGTGAGTGTTGCCTCCCGGGTTAGAAATCAGTCTCCCGCCCTTGCCCAGAGTCAGCAGGCAATCATGAATCTTAATCAGTTTTTTAGTAAACACGCAGCACAGAGCGGGTTTCACACGGCCTCGGGGTTAAAGCTGCAGACGGGGCTCGCATGTCAGTGACTGGAATACCTTTGGTGGCACACAGGTTGTTGTCTTCCTCACACACACACACACACACACACACACACACACACACACACACACACACACACACACACACACACACACACACACCTACACTACACACCTACTACCT
>NW_011352500.1:1004616-1005410 GCF_000735185.1 Notothenia coriiceps
AAACACACACACACACACACACACACACACACACACACACACACACACACACACCCTCCTAACACTAACGCCATTTTGTTTTCTTTGGAGTTTCACCTTAAAATCGAGTGCAGCCTTTCTTTCTTTGATTTCTCTTACTCTACCTCTGTTCTGTCCCTCTCCCTGTCAATTGTTTCATTCTGTCTCAGCCTCCCTCTCTATATTTCTCTCATGAGTTCCCTCCACTGCTCTTTTCCCCCTGCCTGTCTGTATAACTGCTTTCCCCCCGCCATGTTTCCTGAATCTCCCCCTGATATAATGCCACCACACAGAAACGTCACCTCTTCCTAAACAAGAAATATGGCCCTCTCAACAGGGATCAAAAGATAAATGTTTTTTTGTGGCTGAAGAGCAAGATATATTTGCTCCAGAGTTGATGAAGACTTGACAGAGATAAAAAGCAGAGTTTATCACTGACCACAAATGTCAGTTGGCCATAGAAATGACCCCAAATGATCGTCTGGATCAGGGCCGTATTCATGGAGTCAACATTGGGGGGGACCAAAAATTCAATAAAAATTGGAATACTAATTTCCTGCCATTCTAAAGGAAAATACATAAAAAATCACTAACACATTGGATACTTTAAAACCTGTTAAACCCCATGCCCCTGCCCGTGGGGGCAAAACACAACAATACTCACGAAACTGTGTTTCAGGCATGGGTGTAGGAAGCATCCTCAATGTGGGTGGGACACTTTAACGGGGGATGTGGGCGGGCGGGGGACCTAACCTCCTCTAGGGGGGTCCGGGGGC
>NW_011352500.1:1005433-1007478 GCF_000735185.1 Notothenia coriiceps
CAACCACGCCCCTCGCTCCACTCGTCGTCCGCCCCGTCCGGGGGAGAGGAGGGAGGGGAGAACCGCACGGTGAACCATGGAGGGAGACGGGGTAGGAGTCGTCTGCCTCCTGCCCGGCACTCGGCTCCATGGACATGCTGCCGTCCACGTGCTCCTGGACGGGCCAATCGTCCTCGTCGGCCGCAGCAGGGTCGCGCTGCTTTGTGATTTGACAATCATTTCAAATCACGATTTTGATTTAAAATGGTTTAATCATTCAGCCCTAGTAAGCACTGATGAACTGCTCTTATTTCCTCTGCCCTCTCCAGCTCCGATGGGTCACACCTCAGCCAGCGTGATCCCCCTGATCAAGGTGGGCCGGGGGATGTACAATGTGATGCACAAAGACTCAGGAGTCACTCGTTTCCTGGTCTGTCAGATTTACACTGTGGAGGGCAGCAAGTACGTCAAGATCCGCTCTCCATTCCAGGTACTGCACTGATGAACGCATACATATTCCCTCAGTTTCATACTTATTATGTTTATCTCATCTGTAATAACTTCCCTGTTAACTCCATCATTGAAAATAACTGATTATAAGCAGCAGTCCCAGCCGAGGTTGAACTTTATGTATTAAAATAGCCTAGGATTTAAATTGAAATACAAGAACATACATCTCCAAAGCCTCATTTTTTCTCTCCTCTTTACGCAGATCATCAATCATTTCTCAATCCCATTCAACGTTTTTGAGGGATCAACATGTCTGGGTAAAGCTCTCCCTACTGAAGAGTTCTGTGTGCCTTTGGACTCGTATAGGTGAGAGCAAACACTTCTCTTTCCCTCTGTCTCTCCTTATCCCACTCTCACTATCGTAGTACACACTCCCTCACCCACATCTGCTCTCTGCTGCCTCTCAGGTCTGAGCTGAGCCTTCGGCCGATAACAGAGGAGGACACTGATGATCAGGAGGAGCAGTACGAGTGCTCAGAGGGTTTCAGCTACGAAGACTTCCATGCTCATGAGCCCGACACACGCCTGCAGCAGACCTGCCGTCGGCGTGGAGATCAGGGTGGTGTTCTGATGGTCAACATGGTGCCATCGAGAGACGCTGTGACATTCAAACACACTGGAGATGTTGGGGAGAACTTCGATGTTCCCTTTGTGCTTCATCTGTGGCCTTCCATCCTGCTGCGCAACCTGCTGCCTTACCCCATCTCTTACAAACTGAAGGTATGATGTGTCTGGTAGTGACCTCTCCAGTGGGCCATTGGCGATGGAAAAGGACTATATGGCTTGTATGTTTTAGCACAGTCCAACATTTTACAAACTATACAGATTTTATGTATTGGTATTAATGCAAGTATAGTATACAAATGTTGGATGTTCGATCCAAGGCCGGGTCATTTTATATTAAGTATCTGCTGATATCGAGCCCCGACTTCTATTTTCCTCATCATACACATCAATTATTGTCCAATATACTCTGTACAGTCTATGCTTGACAACTGAGTAACTCTGCATTCCATTTCAAACGTATGCATCAATGAATGCACCAACAAGGAAGTCCTTATAAACTGCTTGCAATTGCATTGATCCATGGTGGTTAGAAAACCCTAAAAGTCTGAAAACAGGCAATGCTTTCAAAAATGAATGGTAGTAATGTGTCCACACTTTGAAAGCAAGATTTGTAAATGTAATACAAAGGCTACATATGATTAAAATATATATAGTTAATATTTATCTTCAGATTTGTCTACCTACCATCATGTGTTGTTTACAGACTCAAAACAGAATGAATGCTGAGCTTTTTGGCCTATGATCTTACTAAAGTCCGTTACCTCAGATTCACTGTTGAACTCAGTGTTGTTTTCTGCCTGCTGCTCAACAGGACAGTGGTGTCTCTGCCCCTGAGGCCACTCTGAACCAGGGCCACTCTGCCCAGCTTCACACTGCGGTCATCAACCAATCAAGTCTCGATCTGTGCCTACTGAACTACTTGGATCAGGACTGGTCTTCTGAGTACAGGTTGGACTTTGATGTCATTCATTGTTGAAGTTTTTTCCCAT
>NW_011352500.1:1007492-1038884 GCF_000735185.1 Notothenia coriiceps
TCAGACCCCCCAAACTTTTCAACTTTCAAACTCTAAACGGCTGGCTCCCAGGCACGTACGGCGTGCGATCTCAAGCATGGTTTTCCTGGTACGGGGACACACACTGTCCTCGCTCTCGTCATGTCTGCTCTGTCTTGCTTCCGCTTGTCTCCTCGTACCACTCTCGGCCTTCCACTTTTACTCTGCCCCTACCTGTCTCACTCTTTCCCGGCCTCCCACAGCCTTTTCCTGCTGGAAGCCGCCCGACTTAAAGGCTGGGGGGCACGGACGCCATCAGAGCCCATAGCAGTCTAAAGGTGGTGGACTGTAACCCTGTAACCCTCCATACGATTAGGAGCGCTCCCTAAGTGGGCCCGTTAGCTGTACAAATCCCATAGATTAGCCGCACCGTTACTATAAAGCCCTACGCGAGCTCGACAAACCTGGGAAACCAGAGGCGCGGCTTACTAAGTAAACCGAAAATTAGCGGTAGTTCTCCATTTATCTTATTTGTGTTTGCAGAGATTTGATTCTGAGCACTACGATGGGCATCTGCGCGCATGTTCGCGTGATTACTCACGTCAAGAACGGACGCTTCAGAGCAGAGTTAGCTAGAGAATGACGGGCAAGTGCTTCAACATATCTTATTTAGAGGTCGTATATCCTGAATCCCTTACTAAAAGATCCGTGCATAGAAACAGAACATCTCGCTACAATCAATCACAATTAAAATCATGCTCTATATTAAAGAGACACAATCTCACGCTCATTGAGAATCACTCGTTGAGAGAGATATATTAGAGAGACTCTCTCATAGTGTGTGTGTTTGTTCTGCCGTGTTTGCGTGCGAATAGTCGCAGGAGAGTGTGCTGGTCATAGTTGCTCTGCTCTCTGTCGCTGTGATAGATAAATCGAGCGAGTCGATAGATAGTTGATGGATACGTGTGCGTCTCACACATCCTGACACAGGAAGACATACAACATAAACAACAACATCCAGTATCGATCTGTGCCTAACTGAACTACTTGGATGCAGGACTGGTCTTCTGATACAGGTTGGACTTTGATGTCATCTCATTCTGTTGAAGTTCTTTTCCCGCATCGTTATTTTTGAAATGTGATTATGCTTCATCGGAAACCGGCATACTGTACGCTCCCAGAGTACCTATCCGATTCTACAGGATGTGTGTGTCGCTCGCGCTCGGTCACTCATACGCTAGCGGATGGGTTAGTGCTCGCTGTGTGTGGCTGTGTGTGTGTGTCGTGTGGTGTGTGTTGGTGTGTGTGTTGTGTGGTGTGTGTGTTGTGTGTGTGTTGTGTGGTGTGTGGTGTGTGTGTGTGTGTGCTTACAGAGTTTGTCCAAGATGCAGAAGTAGGCAGTTTTCTGGTCGTGTGGAAGCTCAATCGTCCGAGGCAGCAACAAGCAAACCTTCACTTTGAGGTCTTCAGCCGCTTGGTGTCGTTCTCCAAGCCAAAAGGGAATGGCTGACTAAATACGGAATAAAACAAGAATATTTAATAACATGTCAGTGTGGGCTTCAACCTGAAATTGATAACAATAACTCAATTCAGTTTAAAAGAATACCTAACCTTATAGATCTGATAACCATTGATGTAGCTTTACTAGTCTAGACCCCTCCTGCCTCACTCCACACACACCCTCAACCACACACCTCCTCATCTCACCACCGAACAGAGGCATTCATCTATAGCAGCCTCTATCTGCTTCTCAAAATGTGGTCGCGGACCACCTGGTGGTTCCGTGAGGGCGCGGCGCGCGCGCTAGTCCGTGAAGTATATGGTAAGAATTTCCACATTTGAAATAAAAATAAGCACTCTTAAGTTATCCGCACCTCCGCGGCAATATCTCTGCAATGGAGCGAGCTTAAGTTTCAATTCCAATTGCACCGCGCATATAAGCTCAGTGCAACACACCGGCATCACACATGTCTGCGCAATTGTTTTGTATCATTTTCAGTGTTTGGAGCTAACTGCGTTACTGTAACGCACTACTTTTTTGCAGTAGCTAATAGCGTTACTAGTTACCCTATTCCCCATAAGTAACGCCGTTATAGTTACTGTGATTTAATGGGGTGCGTTACTCCACCCCAGCGTTACATTATGTGATGGAATGATCCGAATCTCCCCTGCGGATGTAATTTACAGGCGAATACAGTGATGTCCCCTCTCACAGCACCTGAAAAGTGAAAGCTAACCAGAGAGGAGTGATGGATTGGTTACCCTGGTAAACATTTCAGGGTAAGCCAATCAGAGACAGAGTTGGGCAATGTCTTTGCTTATGGGGAAAATACACACACACGAACACGTTGCTATTGCTAACACACAAGGCAACCGCTCACCACCCAGCCAAAACCACACACAATGGCAGATCGCAAGTATCAGCTGAGACAGCAGCAGACGCACTCTTGCACTTGGAAAATATAATCCACCTATTCTCAATTCTGTGGGTAAAGGACGCAAAAAAGCTTACGGGTAAAATGTAACACTGTGGTGCAGGACAGAAAGCATTGTCCACATTTCGAATAACAAGCAATGCTCCGATCTCCTGAAACACCTAACTAACTGTACATGGGGCTATAAAACTAGTCCCAAAGACCCCACCCGTCTCAACCAATGTCTACAACATACTCTTGTTGTGTTTTATTGTTCCACTACATTTCGCTAATGATCATTGCTACAATGATGGGCGCGCGAGCCCCTGTCCTTTTTCCCTCTTACTGTGCCACAGAACAACACAAACTTGCATTTTTATTGCTTAATTATTTTTCAAAGTTAAAGTACTTGGTTACTACGTTACTTTTTATAATTTATCAACGTAATAAAAGTAACTAGTTACTTTTCTCGTGAGAGCAGTAACTATAACTACATTACTACCCTTCACTTTTAAAAGTAACTTGCCCAACACTGATCATCTCTTCAGGTGACTTTGTAATTCTGTCATGCTAGAAAAACCCGATGTGAGTTTTGGCATATTTGTGGAGTTAGGTGGTCGTTGCAGCTGTTTTTTTTATTGGTTATGTGGGTCCTTGGGTATGAAAAAGGTTATGAGAACACTGATCTACTAGACAGGCAGAGGTCAGTAGATCAGAGGAGGAAACGAGGTTGGTTCTCTCCACATGCACAACAAAAGAAGTAATATCACAACAAATACCATACGTCACCACTCCAAAAAGACAACAGCTGTAACAAAATATAAAATACCATATACAGGCGGGCTAAATATACCAATAAACAGGAGGGTAAACAAACTGTAAACAAGAAAACCAAATTGCAATAAGCTAAAGTCAGCAGTGCTTATGATCCTGAGGCGATACTTAACACGGGTTTAAACTGTACTGGACATAGTCCTACTCGCGCTCAGGCAGGGTGGGCGCGCTGGTTGGTAAATGGCTCCGAACACCCGCGTCGCCACCACTCACAACAACAGCCCTAATACAGACATAAATACACGATTACCCGGACTGTAATCGCCATGACAAGGACCAGTCATGGTGGTTCTTGTACTTGGTTTAACTTCTTCGCTCTAGTTGTCTGAACAGATATGAAGAGCTGTGCAGCTCTGCATGGCTAAGAGCCTAACAGCTGTGCTTGCGTTTTTCTGGGGAGCCCTCATCCCTTGGAATCGCACGCTCCCAGGCGGCGCTGGGTCACACTCGCTTCACTCCACAGGATGCCGCGCTACACAGACTACTAAACCGGGCGGGGCATATACCCCCAGTCCTCACCGACTCGCGGGAGCACGGCGAACCGCGGAGCGCTAAAGCCCAGAGGACGGGGGGCCAAACGGGGAGCGGCGCGGTCGGTGGAGGCGGAAGGGAGTATTGGACGCGCGCGGCAAGCCTTACGCAACTAATAGAGCGTACCAGGGTGCAGCGGACGAAAGGAGGGGCGACGTCTGTATGGGTGGGGAGGCGAGGCGAGACGAGAGAGAACGCGTACACATGGAAATAAAAACCTCAAATACCAGCAAAACAACAAGTTGTTTTCAACATACTGTAGTTTTTGATCCACACATTTGGGATTTCCGTTTCAATCCCCCCTGAACCTGGCCAAACACAAACCCGCTTTTCTGTGGCATGCCCGGCGATCCCCGCCTGTGGCATTCGTGTGGTGCGGTTTTTTGAGACCTTCCCCCTGACGCTCACCCAGATGGTACTCGTGTAATCTTTTCCTCTATCCTACTCAGCACAATCAGATCTTCCTCAACTTCTAAGACCAACGCACATGGAGCCCCGCACCCCCACGAGGGTAATCGCATATTAATTGCGTTCATCGACGATTTCATTATACGCCCATTTTGATGGGCGCATCAACCGTTCCACGCCTTCGTCGCTCTACACCACACGCAGCGCGGAGCTTCAGGTGACTCAATGCCAGAGCCCTGCCATGTCGCCGTTCAAGACCGCAACGCAAGCTGATCCTGATCTCTCTCTGCCGTCCGGTTAACATCTCAGCCGCGTTTATGTCCACTATCGATCAGAATCCAGCTCTCCTGATCGGACCTTTTATCAGAGCAGCCACCGATCCATTTATTAACTAGTTAAGAGCCCCGCCATAATTAAGTCGCGTTAAGATCAAAACAGTGCTTTCATCTGTTTAAATACTATATTAACACATCATATTAAGTAGGTCATTAATTACTACGATCAAAAGAATGACAATAAAGGACAAGTCGAGAATATAACTAGCACTGAACACTTGCAAACATCTTGCATGCATAGTTGGCTCTGACCTTCCTCGCGCCGCCTGGCGGTTACTTCGGCGGTCTAATTCCGTGCCCGACATTCTGGCAATGGCCAAAATGACAGCACGCCAGCAATCCTCGCGCGAGGTGGTTCTTGTGCAAACCATTTTAGCACGACACTACTAGGAGCTTTACACAACACAGGCAAGAGAGCGCGAGCAAGTTCAACAACGATGCCTTTACGAACACACAATGATAATCTCTGGCCTCTGCGTCATCCTTTCACACCTACACTCTGCCGCTTCACACACAGTCGACAGAGAGTCGCACAGCATTGACTTCCATCGCAGATTACTCAGCTCCTCTACGACAGTACATGATTGAACACGTCAAAACCGATAAGGAGGATGTGGGAGCGCACATCTACGGACCTGTAGGTCCCCGACATCAAGAAGAGGGCCTTGAGCTGAGTACGCGACAAAGCAGGCTCCATCTTTTGCGACATAGTTGAATATATAACTCCATAGTTAACACGGATCTAACTCATGGGCGGTACTGTTTGGGGTAAAGTCGTCTATTACCCACCACACCAGTATTCGGCTTTGGCTGCGAAAGCATCAGCAGCAGGGCAGGTCTGCTCGCGCCCAGCGGTTAACACGGCGCGTTCCGCTGCAATTCAGTGCGACACTCCTATTCCATACCGGAACACCCCACGTCATGGACCTAAGCGACAATGGACCCCTGCGAGCGCTGCGCGAGAGTGCTCCGCTCGCGTCCTGTCCAAAAACGGCGACCGGCAACGGATTGAACCGCTCTATAGTCATCCCCCACCACAATTATGTATGACACCATACTCCACTCTCAACTCAAATCTAAAAGGTTCGCTAAAATAAACAATATAACGAGGGTTAATTAGGGGTTCTATTTACTAATCATGGACAAACCACCATAGGCTATCTATAACGACGGCGAGAGCATAGCAACCTTTAATTACTCCCCCACCACGGCGAGCATAGTGAAAGTAGGTGGGAGTCAATGAGGTGCCCGTAGGATGTTGTCGAAATCTATTCGGTGTGTCTGTACCTCCGTTTATGTAGGAGAAACCCAATAAACAACTATATAGCCCATATTACATTGATTCCCCTCATGGCTTGTAGATCAGGTGAAAATGATAGCGGCAATCTTAAGGTAATATCTCTCAGAAACAAATATCGAAAGGCCATACACAACTTATGGCTCGGCAGGAAAAAGTCTGCTGGCTTACTTTTCGAGGCAGGTTGTCCATGTTGAAGTGAAAACTGTACAGATACCTACACTTTAATTTGAGTTGAGAGTGAGTATCTGGTTCAATCAATAGATGTGGTCATTATGTTCATCCCTCAGGTCCGTCTCATGATATCAGACAGTGCCTACTCAACGATGATTTTTCCCTGGATATAAAGTTTGGAGCTATGGAGATGTGAAATGGGCAAGGCGATACAAGACGACTAGCTTGGTAAATTTCCCCACACATAAACGTAAGATTAATAGCATTTTCGAACAGTGACTTTGGTCTGTAACTCTTATTGGCGAAATGTACCTGAGTGTCATCTGCGTGTACTTTGGCGCTGACGCTTCTGTGTCGACCTCAGGTTGGGCGTCGAAGATTGACGCAGGGCATGTTTCAGTCTGAGCCGGCATCCGTGACCCGTTCCCGTGCGCATTGTTTACATTGCTGGTCAACAGAACCACAGGCCAGCGTCCGTTCATTTGTGAAGAGCGGCAGGAGCAACTGGACGCGAAGCTACAGCCGCCTACAGGCTCAGAGGCAAACCCATCATTGTTTGCGTCTGTGTTTCCCTGCCATGGCTTTTTATCGTGTAAATTACATAGCTACTTAAATGCTATTTAACACAATGAAACACTTTATCTTAACTGACTAATATGGGCTCTTAATAGTTCTTCACATAGATCCGGTGCTCTCTATAAACGGCGATCAAGGAGAGCTGATCTGATCGATATGGACCACTACAACGCGAGTGAAGTGTACCGGGCGCGGAAGAGAGAGATCACAGCCATCAGCTGCTGGGTCGACCGGAGACATGCAGCTCTGCATGATCACCTGAAGCTCCGCCTCTGTTTAGCGAGCTGAACGGTATGCGCAAAATCGTATATGCAAGTGTCCATGGCAACGCATAACATCACTAGCCTCCGTGGGGCGGTGGCGCTCATGTGGTATGCGCTTAGAATTGAGAAAGCTGCTGATTGGGCTATAGAATATCGAAAATTAGCACAGTAGAAAAATCTGGTGACGTCAGGGAGTGTCAAAAAAGCCACACAGCAATGCAGCAGCGATCGCATGCAGCAGAAAGCCGGCTTGTGTTTTGCAGGTTCACAGGCGGGGATTTAACGGAAAACAACATGTGTGGATCACAAATACATACTGTAAAACTTTTTTCCTGTAATTTGGATTTTATTTACATGTACGCCGTATATAAAAACACTAACGTGTGGGATCCGGAAATACCAAGTGTGAAGTCGGCTTGCTGTGTGCATGTGTGTATTACGCGTGAATCAGCCCGCCGTCACATATTCCTGTCAGCAGGGGCGCAGCTCACGTGTTGGCGCCCACGTTGCTTACGATGCGTTGACGTGAGTTGTTTTTTAGACATACGTGGGAACTGGGTAGGTATCTATAGTACAGTCCTAGGATGAGTAATGCATGTGTAGCGCCCGGAGCGTGACGTCATGTTCAACATGAGCTCCCCAGAAAACCACACACAGCTGTTAGGCTCTAGCACTCAGAGCTCAGCAGCTCTTCCTACTCTGTTCGAAGCTAAGACAAACAGTTAAAACAAGTAACAACAACCCACCATACTGTCTGTCATGGGCACTTAGGGCAGTCGCTGGTTATTTATGTCTGTATAGGACTGTTGTTGTGAGTGTGGACGGTCGGAAGCACTGTTACACCAGCCGCCACCTGCCTGAGGCCCATAGACTCAATGTCCAGTACACTTTAACCACCGCGTGTTAATAGCTGCAGGGATCAAACACTGCTGTTGACTTATTGCAAATTTACTTTTTCTTTTACAATTCTGTTACCCTCTTTTATTTATATTTAGGCCTATATGTATGTTTATATTTTGGCTACAGTGTTGTTTTTTTACTCGGGTACTACATCATTGTCTTGCGTAACCTTATTCTTTTGTTGTGCATGTGGAAAACCAACCTCTTTCCTCTAATTACTGTACTCTCCTGTCTACTAGATCAGTGTTTGCTGAAAACAAAACTTTTTCATTACCAAGGACCACACTAACCAATAAAAAACCAGCTCACGGACCACCTTAACTCACAACATATCCAAAATCACATCGTTTTTCACTAGAACAAATTCACAAATCACCTGAAAATGATGCGAGTGTTGGGCGCAAGTTAACTTTAAAAGTAACTAGTAACTAGTCTATAGTTACCTCGCTCTCAAAAAAGTAACTGCCTAGCTTTATTAGTTACCTAAATTAGTAAAAAGTAAGCTAGTAACGAAGTTAGGCTTTACTTTAAAAAAAAATAACAATAAAAATACAAGTTTTTGTGTTTTTCTGTGGCACAGTAAGAGAAAAGACAACTCCCCATCATTGTAGCAATTATCATTATGAAATGTAGTGGAACAATAAAACACAAAAGATATGTTTAGACATTGGTTGAGACGGTGGGGTCTTTGGGGACTAGTTTTTTAGCCCCATGTACATTAGTTAGGTGCTTCAGGAGATCGGCATTGCTGTTATTCGATGTGGACAATGCTTTCTGTCCTGCACACAGTTTACATTTGACCGTAATATTTTTTGCATCCTTTATCCCCACAAATTGAAAATAGTGATTATATTTCCAAGTTGCAAATGCGCTGCTGCTCTCGCTGATACTTGCATCTGCCATTGTGTGTGTTTTGTGCTGGTGGTGAGCGTTGCCGTGTGTGTTAGCAATAGCAAGTGTTCGTGTGTGTGTATTTTCCCCATAAGGCAAGACATGCCCAACTCTGTCTCTGATTGGCTTACCCTGAAATGTTACCTCGCGTTAACCAATCATCACTCCTCTCTGGTTACTTTCACTTTTCCATGGTGCTGTGAGAGGACATCACTGTATTCGCCTGTAAATTACATCCGCAGGGAGATTCGGTTCAGTTCCATCACATAATGTAACGCAGTAACGCACCCATTTAAATCACAGTAACTATAACGGCGTTACTTAATGGGAATAGGTAACTAGTAACGCTATTAGTTACTGCAAAAAGTAGTTGCGTTACAGTAACGCGTTAGTCCAAACACTGAAAATGATACAAACAATTGGCAACATGTGTGATGACGGTGTTGCACTGGGCTATATCATGCAATTGGAATTGAAACTTAAGCTCGCTCCATTGCAGAGATATTGCCGCGAGAGTGCGGATAACTTAAATGTATTTATTTATTTCAAATGTGAAATTTTACCAATATACTCACGGACCACTAGGGGGAGCTCACGGACCACCATTTTGAGAAGCACTGCTATAGATGAATGCCTCTCTTAAACATGTTTTAGTTTGATATCAAAGGTCTAGACTAGTAAGCTACATCAATGATTACAGATCTAAAGGTTAGGTTTTTTTTAAACTGAATGATTATTGTGTATCAATTTCAGGTGAAGCCCACACTGTACATGTTATTAAATATTTTTGTTTTATTCCGTATTTAGTCAGCCATTCCCTTTTGGCCTGAGAACGACACCAAGCGGCTGAAGATCAAAGTGGAAGGTTGCTTGTTGCCTCCTCGGACGATTGACTTCACACGACCAGAAAACTGCCTACTTCTGCATCTGGACAACTCTGTAAGCACACACACACACACACACACACACACACACACACACACACACACACACACACACACACACACACACACACACACACACACACACACACACACAGAGAGAGAGAGAAATGCACAGTTATAACTTATTTTCTTCTTAAAGAGCATTTTGAAAAGATCTTGTAAGAGTATGTCAATTATGATTTTCTTTCCTGCAGGTGGGTGGGATCACTGTAAATGTGAACTTGTCCGAGCACTCGGCCACGATCCGCTTCTCTGAGTATCACGATGGCGCAGCCCCTTTCCTCATCATCAACAACACAAAGGACCAGACACTGCAGTTTTATCAGAGGTGAGACAATAGGAGAAAAGGCAGGGAAATAAACTTAACATTTTATACAGTGCAGTTTTGTTTCAGCAGTAAGTGTGGGATATATTTGCAAAAAGGTTGAGAAGTTAGATATTAGAATCAGGATGGATGAAGCTTGTGACCACGGTTCATCATGGGATCACTGGGCTCTTAAACTACCACAGAAATAAAAAATGTACAGCAGGTTAGGACTGTTTTGGATGTAGAAAATTCAGCTTGCTAAGGGACAATTATCTGATCAGTTGACAAGTTATTGTAAGACTTTTCCTACTGCTTTATCTTATAATATTTCAGTACTTTGTTGGTATAAGTGTTGTCTGTAAATGTGCTTTCATAGTGCTCCAACTTGAATCATCTTGTGGATGCATCACACTCACCCTAAGTGTGAAGTGCACAATGAAGTGTAAACTGAAAATCTCTCAAAACCCAAAGTAGGATGTTTGCCGTGACAATGATTCAGCCTTTGTGTTTTATTTTTGGTTCTGAATGAAGTCTTTTCATATAACTCACTTTGTGATCAGCAGCTCAAAGTTTTAACAAAGTGGGATTTATTCATGTTCAACATCTACATTTCATTGTTATGTACTTTGCATATGTGTTTAATGACGCTCTTTTCTCTTGTTGCAGCAGTTTTAAACAGTCTATGATAACTAACAGCGTGTTGCTGATAGCCATTTGTTTTTTTGTGTTGTGGGTCACGCAGCGCTTTGACAGATTCCAATTGGGTGGCCGACAAGCTACTCGACCTCTCCTTCTCAGAGGAGGAGGACAGGTAGAAAAATATGGAAAAGTAAAAACTCTTCTGACACACTTTGAACTCAGAAAGATACTCATGATTAAAAATAGGGGGAAAAGAACAGCCTCAGAAAGCTAGTATAAGAGCTCTCTTGAGCAAATGGGGAAGGAAGGAGGCTGTCACTATGTGGTAAAACTACATATGAAATGAAAACACAACTCCAAAGATCCATAAACAATGAATGGGGCAGGAAAGAGGGCACAGACAAAGACACACAGTTGATGCAGCCCCTCAATATGATTTGGTATAACATTTCAAAAGTGCTAGTTATTTTTAATTTGAGTTCAACAGTGGAGTGCAAAGTGTGTTCAGATCAAGAGTGCAGGTAAAGATATGTGGACGAAGAATACAGCTTTGGTTCTGGTTTTTCTGTGTAATCTGCTCCTCACCTTTACCAATGACAGATACATATCATCCAGGCCTTGTCCAACATTCAGAAATAATGTTGCTGTCATCATTAGACTAGAATTTAATCTAAATATAACACAACTATTTACACAGGGATTACATTTTGTTTGAAAACTGGAATTTCTTTTTTTATAATGTTTCCAACCTTATTTATTTAAGAAGCAAGGAAAGGCAAGTTTATTTATATAGCACCTTTTAACACAAAGTGCTTTACCAAAATGAAATACATTAAGAGCATTAAGAAATAGTGTATCAGAAACATATTATAAAATGGCATTTAAAAACACTCAGCGTCGCTTACATACACACCTTTCTATTGACGCTAGAAATGCACACTGATAGACCATTGGGCCAGAGTTAATGGAGCAGGTTAGACATCAAAACCCATTCTCATGTATTACTATGTTTCTTTGATCTAAGCGTTAAAGAAATACTAGTTTTGAATGCTGCCGTCTGGATGGGATTCCGCTGGTGGAATCACACCTCCTGCTTCTTCCAGGAGCTCTGTTGCTGACTCTTGTTTTCCATCCCCATCTGTAGACTTTGGCTTTTTCCATTGTCTAATGTCTGCTTTGTCTCGTCCGAATCGAGATCAGAGTAGTCATGCATATATAAACTCTATCTCTCCAGCCGAGGTATTGGGGGCTCTCTCGGTGTTTGGCCGTCTTTCCGTCATGCTGTCATGTTTCTGTCCGTTGATGGGAGTAGTTTGTGTATTCTGTCGGAGAGGTACTTTGTAATGTCGGTATATTCTTGGTGGCTGGGCTCTGTTATATTGTCCTCTGGTTTACTGTGCTGTAGTCTTGCATATCTTCATTTCTATCATCTCAAATGAGTGGAATACTATTTCTTAATTTTAGTTGTTTTAAGAAATGTTATTGACGTATACGGTATGTGTGTGTGTCTGGGTGTGTGCAGCTCTCAGAAGGAGGCAGAGCACGAGGGGCTGGAGGCTGGGAGAGCGGTGCATTACACCTGGACCGAACCCACCGGGTCCCGAGAGCTCTGCTGGAAGTGCGGTACTTACAATGGGAAGCTGAAGAGTGAGGAGGTACTGTGCCTGAGACATAAGACTGTTTGTGGTAGAGGAATAATACAGTATGTATACCTTTTTTATTTATAACAGACATCTTCATTTAACCTTTATCTTATCATAAGTAAAGGTGTTTCTCACAGCCATTTGTTTCAGCATTAAAGCTAAATGTCTTACCTTAGACATAGACCTTGTAGTCCTCACACTCATGACTTTTATAAGCTCAAGTATTTATATAGAACCTTTTTAGAAAACAAACGAAAGGATCCTGTGATGTTGATTAAAGCATGTACGGTACTACTTAGAAATACAGTCCTAATATCTAGTTAAGTAGCTCTATCCTTATTTTGGTTGTTTAGTTTACTGAGGTTTATTGCCAATGTTGTAGATTATCTTTGCCATTTGAATTAACATCTTAAGTATCCCTTTTTAAAATGATACTCATATCATAGTTCCACATATTAGTAGGTGATACCAGCATAATACTGTCGGTGCATGCCATTTCTAAATTGACTAAATGAAAACATTGACTTGAAAACAAAGAGTTGTTAGTTGATAATACATTTTATAAATACAATTTACAATGTCATAATAAACTGGGGCTCAGTCTTTGTTGTGTTTAACAAAATGATGTTACTTTTAAACAACGCGTGTTTGTCTGCTCTTCCATCTTTAGGACCTGCGGGTGAACGTGAACAATGAGGGGAAACTATTTGTGATGTCCTTCTATGAAGGTAAAGTACAAATAGTTTAAAACACAGATCTCTTAAATGGATTCTGCCAGAAAAGACGCATTTCTGGACAGATTTTGATTACGCTGCCCTCTCCTGGTATTTCTGATTATCACAACACTTCAAAAGCAAACTTCAAAAGGCTAAAATAAATAGATAAGATATATTAAAAGTGATCATACCCAGCTTACAAGAGGTTGCTTGACAGTTTGTAAAGCTTTTTGATTCAATAGCTTAATCGTTAAGCATGTAATTAGTACTTCAGTACAAAGTAACAAAGCATATTCCAATGCATTGTTTTAACGTTTTATATTAAAGATAATAAGAGTATGTAGACACAGCTACCAACATTTCTGTCTTGGTTTGCTTTATCTTGTTGTGTGATAAGTGTTTATTGTTGATCCAAAGGTCTCCAGCGAGTTGTGCTCTTCACTGAGGAGCTACGCATCTACAAGCTGCTCTGTGAGAGCGAAAAGGCTCAGCTGGCCGAACAGGAAATCATCCTGTCGCTGCAGAACGTGGGCGTGTCTCTGGTCAACAACAGCAGCGGCCAGGAGATCTCCTTCATTGGGATCACAAGGTACAGCGACATACACATGCGCATGTCTGAGTTTTGGCTTTTCAATGCCTGTGTGAAGTTGTATTTGAAAGCCCTTTTGTGCTGTGTTTCCTTTCCATTTAGTTTTGATGGTTGTTTCAACACACTTTGAATCGCCTTGTGGCTTAAATGTGCTATTTAAAACCAACTTTCTTTGCATTCCCTAATGACCTTACACTCTGCTTTCTTCTTTGTTGCCTCAGCTCTGATGTGGTGTGGGAGTTAAAGCCTAAGAAGAAGAATCGGTGGAAGTCTATGAGCACTAAAGAAGCTGAGATGCTGGAGAGCAAATTCAAAGAGTACATGGAGTCTTGCCCCGTAGACCACGCCATCACTGACCTGGATAACAACTTCCAGGTTAGAGACTAAATACTGTTTATTAAGCTTCTCTTATTTGAACCCGGGTCCAGGGAAAGATAAAGTGACTAAAGTTGTCCATTTCATGTGACTTAGGTCGAGTTTATACTCATAAAATGTAATTAAAAAAGTTGCAGCTGCAGGTGGTTGATTATTGACACATAATCCTTTGTCGCTGGCCTTCTTGTTCAATAATTTAACACAAATGTAAATCTCCTCCAGGTGGCCTTTACTCCGAACGGCCAGGATATGCAGATGTTGCAGCCGTGTGATGCTCCTCTCAGGAGGCACTTCCTGCCTGCAGTGAAGGTGGAGTACAGCGTCTCTCCACGACAAAGAGCCTACCGTGTCCAGATCCACCGCATTCAGGTACAGCCACACATAATCAAAATGTACTCTTAATATCAAGTATGTGTATATGTCCTAATTACAGGCGTACAAGTCATCCAAATGCCTTCCTCAGCATTTGTTCATCGGTACATTTTGATTATTATTGATCAGCTTTAAGTATGCATCCTTTCCTCGTGCAGATCCAGAACCAGCTCCCCGGAGCCATCTTCCCGTATGTGTTTTACCCCGTGAAACTGCCAAAGTCTATCACCATGGATGCAGGTCTGCTATTCCTCTTGTACGTCATGTTTAGCATTATGTGCTGTTTGTATGCAGTGTTTCAATTTGTAACATTATTTTATTTGTATTTTTATTACAGAACCCAAACCTCTAACTGACATCAGCATTGTTACCAGAACAGCAGGGCACTCTGATATCTCACGCATCAAGTAATTTTTACTTTGAATGATTTTCTGACTTCTCCCAGCTCCTCAAGTGTCTTTCCACTGTCCTTTATACCGTTTCTGTGCTCAGTCTTACTCCTTACTCTCTAATATTTCATTGATCTGAAAACTATTTTCTTTTCAATCTTTTCCTGGAATAACTGTTTTCTTTCATTCAACTTCAAAGCTGTGATGGAAATGTTTGTCCACCTCAGGTACTTCAAGGTGTTGATCCAAGAGATGGACCTGAAGCTCGACCTGGGCTTCCTGTACGCCATCCTGGACCTGTTCACTCCTGAGAACGCCAGCATCATGACCTCACAACAGGAGGTCAGATACTCTCATATAAAGAGTCTTTTGTCCAGAATCTGGGACACACAAGTTACATCTAAAGAGTCATACATTCTGACTTTTGTATATGCCAATGCTTGTTTTATTCCACTAGGTGGAACTGTTTGAGAAGGACATAGAGTACATAAAGACAGAACTGAACCATGTCTCTGCTGCTGACACCTCTCCCATCAGCCTCTACGAGTACTTCCACATCTCCCCCATCAAGGTTTGTAAATTGTATACTACAGTGTAGTTAGGAAATGCAAAAACACCACTGTTCCACCACAAGTGATGGAAAAGTCAAATGCATGAATACAACTGCATCAAAATCTACAAGACTGCAACAAAAAATTAACGCCACTAAATATTTTAACGCGATTAACGCATGTGTATTTTTTTTAACATGATTGCAGCGTCCAGGCAGCTCCCGTTCGAGCATATGCCTTGAGTTGCACATAGCTCCAACGTTCCATCACACACACACGCACACACTTTGTATTGAATTATTGTATGAGAGAGGTTCCAGATTGAATTGAGGCGAATATTTGTCATTGTTCAAATGATAATAAACATTTGCATAAAGCATATTTGTCCACTCATATGTTGATAAGAGTATTAAAAACCTGAAAAAGATTCCTCTAAGGTACATTTAGAACAGATCAAACATTTGCGATTAACTATGGACAATCATGCGATTAATCGCGATTAAATATTTTAATCGACTGACAGCCCTAATGAATACAACTGCATCAAAATCTACAAGACTGCAACAAAGACCCAGCTGCATAACGTGTTTCTGTTGTGTCCATAAACAGCCACGCTTAGTCATGTTTTGGTCTTTTTGTTGCAGCTGCACTTGAGTTTCTCTCTGAGTACGGGAGGGGAAGACGGCATGAAGGAGAAGAGAGACAAGGAACTCATCCCTGTCCAGTCCCTGAACCTGCTGCTGAAGAGTATCGGTGCCACGCTCACAGATGTGCAGGACGTCGTTTTCAAGTAAGAATCATTTGAAGGCCCAAATAAGAATACACATAAATCACACGCAGGAGCAGTGTTTTGTTTTTGTGTGATGTGTTGCTGAAGGAGTCCTTAATATTTGATTTCAGGCTGGCCTTCTTTGAGTTGACCTTCCGCTTTTGTACCACCCAGCAGCTACAATGGGAGGTCATCAGGCATTATTCTAAGCAGGTAACACACATTCACACATGCACACAAGGACAAAAGCCAAGATTATAAAATGTTTTCAGATTGAATTTATTTTGAAGTTCCTCAAGGTTTTATTGAATAACATGAATAAAGACCAGATCCTGGCTACCATTGAGCTTACCAGTTTTGATCTTTGCTTATTTCAGGCTATTAAACAGATGTATGTGCTGGTGCTGGGCCTGGATGTACTTGGAAATCCTTTCGGGCTGATCAGAGGACTGTCGGAGGGCGTGGAAGCCTTCTTCTATGAGCCGTATCAGGTAGGAATGTAATGCTAAAATAGACTATCAATGTTGAGGCATTCAAAACCA
This sequence comes from Notothenia coriiceps, assembly GCF_000735185.1. NCBI lineage: Eukaryota > Metazoa > Chordata > Actinopteri > Perciformes > Nototheniidae > Notothenia > Notothenia coriiceps. The sequence goes on from NW_011352500.1 coordinate 1,023,910, forward strand.
AAAGCTTACTTTGAATTCTTATTATTTAAGGGGAACATTTACACAATACTCTAACTTTGAATATAGGACTCTGGAGATTGTAAGCAGCAGAGATATTGTCTTTTAAGTCTTCTTCGTGTATAACTGTTATCTGGGGTTCTTCAGGGAGCCATCCAGGGGCCCGAGGAGTTTGTTGAAGGAATGGCTCTGGGGGTGAAGGCTCTGGTGGGAGGAGCTGTAGGTAAGTACGGCGCGCTTATAAAAAAAGTATTTTGATCGCTTTAGCAGAAATCTGAAATGGATATCTGCGGTAAATAAAGGGATATTTAAACACGTTATTCCTCCTTTTGTCAGGAACTATTCAATGTTTTTTGTGTAGGCAAATTACACATTTTGTAGCGGTACTTTTGTTATTCGAACAAATATGAGATGTATGATCTCTCACTACTGTTTACATTCAACAGTTACCTTAACATGTTTCTTTTTTTCTCAGGCTTATGATGAATTATTGTATGTGTTTGTGCTACTTTGGGATGGGTTAGCCAGGTTTCACGTCTCATTCTCACCTGTTAAAGAAATGTGCTATTTAAATTAGATTTCCTTGCCATATGAACAGAAGATGAAGGGACAGTGAAAGAAGAAAATAGTAACGATATCTCCCACAAGAGATGTTCAAGAGAAAATAGACATATGAAAGAAATAATAACTATAAACACTATTATGTGCCTTCCAGGGGGAATAGCAGGTGCAGCCTCCAGGATCACTGGAGCCATGGCGAAGGGCGTCGCTGCCATAACGATGGACGAGGAGTACCAGCAGAAAAGACGAGAAACTATGAACAAACAACCCAGTGGCCTGAGAGAGGGGCTGGCCAGGGGGGGAAAGGGATTAGTGTCTGTACGTACTCAAACTTGTGTTAACGAACCAGAAATCTACCTTTTTGACCTGAGAAAATGTAAAGTAATGAATGATCTGCTGCTACTTGGTAATTGTGTTTTGTTTCCCCCCTCAGGGTTTTGTCAGTGGCATCACGGGCATTGTCACCAAACCTATCAAAGGTATGTTGAGTTGAACCGAGGTCATTCGGCGCCTGCTGATATGACGACTTATTGGCTGAAATGACATAACATCTAAATATTGTTGTTGTGGATTCTGTACTTTTACTGGAACAGTGTACGAGCTGTGTTTATGTCAGGAGATCTTTATATCAGTTTCCATGACCTTGATGATGTGTTATTTTTCAGGAGCACAGAAGGAGGGTGCAGCCGGCTTTTTCAAAGGTGTTGGGAAAGGTCTGGTTGGTGCTGTAGCCAGACCTACAGGAGGCATTATTGACATGGCCAGCAGTACTTTCCAAGGGATCAAGAGGTATGTTGAACATGTGTTTTTAAGGTCGTCAACTTGCACGATAAAAAGATAAATTGTCTTATTCCACTGTGTATTTTGGGTATGTTTAAGAAAAAAAAGTATGCCTAACATTTATGTTCAGTTCAATGTTCAATAAGGTAATGTTAAAATGTATTTCCTTTTTAATTCTTTTATTCAACACACATTGTTTTGTGTTCAAGCAGTTGACTGAAAGCCGCAGATAGGCACAACTGAGTACATTTTATAATTTGTACATGTTTTTATCACATTTTAGATCGTTGTAGCAATAATCAACAAAGTTATTGCAATTGTTCCTGGTAGAGTGCAGCCCTAGTTCATTACTGTGTGTATGTGTTCAAATGGATGTGCTACAGTGTTCATGTTTTTACAACACCAGTGTATGTTTGCATATGTGCACGTACATTGGACACGTGGATCTGTGCTAAACTCACAAAAGAGTTTAACACCAAAACATGTAAGAACATCATTATTTGAGCCATGCTTGTTTCCAGAAATAAACCATGCTCAGTAGTTGTCCAAACAAAATCAGCTTCATTACAGCTGCTCATTGGGCCATGGCAGGAGCTCTTTAGGTGTGTGTGCACATCTGAATGTTTGCCATAGCCGTTGTGTGTGTTTGCAGTTATGTAGTATATATATCCAGGATGTATAAGAGTTCATAAGACAGTTGTTTTTATTTTTCAGGGCAGCAGAGACTTCACAAGATATCGCCTCTTTGCGACCGCCGCGTTTCATTCACGAGGATGGAGTCATACGCCCATATAAGGAGAGGGAGGGGCTCGGCAGCCAGATGCTGCAGGTAGGACACCACCTCACCCTGTCCTCAGTCATACCTGGGCGAATAACATGGAGCTAATATTTGTATTTCATTAAGATTAGGAAAAGCTCTGTGACAATCATTTTAATACAACGGAATTTAGTAAATGTAATCAATGACAGGGAACTACATGATAAATGTGTTGCACACCCACACTCCACACTCACACACACAAAACGCCTAGTGGAGTTGTGGGTGTGAGCGTAAATGAAGGCACAGAGATTGATTGATTGATTTTTTAACCATGACCCTTTTTGTGTAAGATCTTTAAACTTAACGTAACTCATACAGTATATCCTAATATAGCTCGGTTATCATTAATTCATTCACCTTTGTGCCTCTGTTATGTGTTTTTAAGAAGGTCAAATTACACATTTTCAACCAACGTAAATAAGCATGAGCAACAATAGAGAGACATTTCACAACTATTTCAGTTCCAAGGCCAAGATTTACTGAGATTTACTGAAATATGTTTTGTATTTTACTGCAGCAAAGCCTCTGTGCAGTGTATCTACCTGTTCTTTCTCCATATTATTGTTGTTGTTAGTGTTTTGACATTAGACTTATTTTGTTTGGCAAATGATGCTTCATTTGGATGCCCTTGCTGTCCTCAAGGTTTAAACAAAGTACCTGAAGCAGCCATCTGGCTGACCATATTGTTGACAGCACTGAACAGCTGAATGTGGTTGGGAGCTGCTGTTCCCGTACAATGGGTCTCATGTTTGGACATTTTAGTGAAACTTTGCGGTGTTTCAGTTCTGCTCCATTAAGCTATATTTAAATTGTGGCTTACTTCTTTTGTGCTGACATCATGTAGTGGTCGAGCTGGATGGAGTGGGCGGAAGCTTGTGAATATGAGTTTCAGGTCAGAGCTACACTGTTTGCCTTATGGCTTTACAGGAAGGTGACAAATTAAAGAGCCTTGGTGAAGTTTAGGGTCACAGCTAGCCTCCACAACATTTATGTTGGATGATGGTAGTGGAGAGTCCAAGACTTCAGTTTGGTAGAGGTCTATGAGAGACATAGTGTTTGATTCCCATCATTCAGTGACCATTGACCTCAATCATTCATACAGGTTTTTCCCTTTAATTTGTCGCCCATCTGTATCACCATCTTTAGACCTAGCCTAGGCTTGTTAAGCTTGTTAGTTAGTGTGTATGTGCTGGAAACAGGTTTCATGCTTATGTTTCTGTTGTAGAGAGGCTCAAAATAGTTTTAGCCTGAGTTTTATACTGATATATTTTGGGTGGGAAAGTCTTTACAGCAAAGCAGTTGGAAAGAAGCAAACATTTGGTATTTAGACTAAAAAATAAAATAGATGATATTTACAACGGAATAACTATTTGATAGAAGAGAGGACACACTCACACCTCGGTCTGAGTGGTGTTCTGTCTTTAATCTGCTGTGACAGCTGTCTGTGTGTAGCTGCGAGTAGAAACTGTTGTTCTCTGACCTCCACCCTTCTCTCTCGTCGTGTCCACAGCGGAGTCTGGCCTACTGGGAATGGTATAGAGCTGGTGATGAGGAAGAGGAAGACTAGCTAGAAGATAGCTGTAGTGTAGCATTAGTGTAGTTCAAGTTAATTAACCAATGAAGAACCTCTCAGTAATTTAAGAATATGTGTTTTGTATATTTAGTTGTTTATTAAATTGATGTGAGATTTCTTCATATTTGAGTGTCTTTCTCTTTTATCATTTAAACCCCATTCTTTTCATTCATCATTTTCTCACAAGCTACAAAACAAACCCTCTTATGTTCAGAGATGTAGTCGTTGTCAAACACTTTTCATTATCATTTTGTTTTAATTTGTCTTTGTCCTTATTTCTTTATGTTTGTTTTATCATTCTGTCTTCCATTGCCCTCTTGTTCTCAATAAAATGTTCACATTACAACTTCTACCTGCCATTGTCTTTGTCTTTGTTTCATCCCATTTTTCCTCGTCACCCCTCAACATTTTCATCCATTCAGCAGAGGACCAGAGTAGCTCATGCTTATCTACAGTATGCAGTTGTTTAGAACACACTTTCATACATTTCCACTGAGCACAGATATCTTGGAATCTATGTTTCAGTATCATTCAGATTCAGTTGTTCTTTGGTCTTTCTGTTTGCTAATATACATTCTCCCTTTTTTCTCCAGAAAATTGAGAATGGACGTTTTGCCAAGTACAGATACTTTGCTCATGCCAAGGTCAATGATTCAGACTTCTTCATGATCACCAAGAGGTGAGTGTGTTTCTGCATCCTGGTGAGAAGAATCATTTCCGGCTGCTTTCTCATATCAGGTTGTTCTAAGATAACGTTTTTATTTTCCTCTCGTTTTCACAAACACCTGTGAATACGTGAAATCATTGAATCCCAGATCATCTCCACTGCATGTTTCGATACGGTGTAAACCTCGATGTGTGATATACGTTGCTTTGTCCAACCCTTTTTATGTGCTTTCTTTTCCAGGGGAATCTTTTTTGTGACCAAAGGCACGTTTGGCCAGCTGACCTGTGAGTGGCAGTATCTGTTTGAAGAGTTCACCAAGGATCCCATGATTGTTGAGGACCGCCGACTTCGCATTGAGGCCAAGGTACAAAAGCAAACACGATATTGAAATCCAAATCAGAAGCTTGATGCTCCTCCATAGGAAACCTTTGTTTATACTGATTCATAGCTAGTTTTAAACAATTATTATAGCACTAAATGTGTCGTCTTGTGCACTTCAGGAGAGAGTGAAGTCTGTCTTCCACGCTAAGGAGTTTGGGAAGATCATAAACTTCAAAACTCCTGAGATCGCTACTGTAAGTTGACCATTCGTACTATAATGCTCGTATATATATATAAATCTATCCATCAGCCTGAAGTCACAGAATGAAGTGAAGTGTACAAAATGTATTCCCAACTTTGGTTTGCTTTGATTTTCAGTGGGTTCTGGCCAGATTGGACGATGCAAGAGAGAGTTTGCATAAATACTGACCAACGAAGAAGAGCGAGAAATGATAAAGAAAAAAGAACACACAAAGTCTGTGTGTGTCAGTGCCTTTGTTCTTCACCGCATGCTCATGTTGTTTACCTCCCTGTTTGAGTCCAATTACACGAGGCTGTATGTTGGTGTGTGTCGGGACGAGTGGCTGCGTGATAGTGTGTATGTGTGCATGCTTACACAAGTGCTATATAGACGGCTGACGTACATTTATTTACCACAGAAGCTCTGAACTCACTCCACTGTCTTTGCTCTGATTACACTCATTTTGCTCTGCTGATTTTTAATGATTTATTTTATTAAAACTGACGCACATTTAAACATACAGCTTATCTGCTTTGGCCTGAATAGGCTGTTGAAATTTGGAAGATTTTCATAGTTTGCCATTCTCAATCAAACACATTCAGTCAATCATTTCCTTAGCTCTCAGTGTTATTAAACATATTAATGATGTCTTGGTAGGAAACAGCCTAAATGACATTGAAGCCAAATCAACCACAGTTGTAGCCCATTTAATGTTGTATGCTGTTTTTTTTTTTTTTACTGGATTGTATAAGGGAAACTAATATATATTTGAGATTGGCTCTGTAACTCATATAATTCAAATTGTGCTCAAACTACTGTTTTATTTGACTCTCCATTTTCCTCGTTTTTTATACAAGATGAAGACTGCTCAGTGTATGATTGAGAGCCGCATGCTATTTTTATATTCTTGTGTATCAATCTGCTGTATATTAATCTCATATGGTATCTGTATATACTCATCCTCACACACTAGTCTGTATTATGGCGTTACAGATTGTACTTTTGTGATTTTTATGTTTTTATACCACACATATGCAATGCCAACTATGTTGATGAATTATGCAGAGAAAAGTATATTTAAAAGAAATGAATGCTAATTATTAACAGCTGATGTTTACTCTGTTGTATATTTTAAAGGATTGCTTTGGGTTGTATCGCAATTTAGTTCGACTAAATATTAACAGACTTAATATTTCTTTTGCCATTAATGTGTGTTATTTTGAGCATCAAGTGTTCGCTGCAGCGGTTCCATTTTTCCCCCATACGTTCAAAAAAAATAAAATATGTGTTTCGAATGTATCTCTTGTACCAAGGAAATTTCCACTTGCACTCTTTATTAATATCTTTAATTGTTTATTGGAAATGTCCATAAATATATCCATTTCTCTTGAAAAATAACATGTGAGTAGAGTCCTCCAAAGCACAACTTGGATTATTTACATCTAAACAAACTCATTGTTTGTGTGACTGTCCTGAGTAAATAAGGCACTTTTGAGCAACAGCCGACACATGTGGCTCAGTGTTAGACAAAAAATAATTCCACATCATATTAAATCAAAGACTTTAGGACTAAAGGGACTCACAGCGATTGCGTGAGCATAAATTATTTACTTGGATCCCTTTTCTGAAAATATATAAAAACTAATAAAATAAGTAGCCCACACAATAGGTCAAAGATATGAATTCACACTCATTTTCATATATAAACTTAGTACAACACATTTCTATAACAGGCTCCAATTGAAACTACAGTAGGCCTACACAAGAAAACAAACAATGCATTTCAGACACTAAGCTACCGAGACATTAGGTTAGGTATGTCTGTTAAATGTTCATATTCTCTTAGGCTGGATTTGAACAGGCACAAAAGATTATTTTTAAACCTTTGGATTAAAGAAGCATACATCGATCAGTGTATCTAACTGTTAAGAAAGCCAAGACAATTGACTGAATTTTTTGTTTTAATGTAATTATCTTCTTCTATCATGTGTGTTGTCCTGCCGCTCTACACCAGATTGAACTCCTTCAGGTTGTGTCTGAGGATGGTGTCTTTGACGGCGACGAAGACGAAGCGGATGTTCTCTGTGTCCGTGGCGCAGGTGAAGTGAGGGTACAGCGCCTTGTCCTTGTCCGGGTTTTGTTCTTGGTACATTTTCAGGATGAAATCTTGAGCTGCTGATTGATCCTGCTTAGGTCCTGTAATTCAAGGACGGTAATATTTCATTATGTTTTCATTAAAGTCGACAATTATTTGTTTAAGATTTAAAAATAAATAGACAAACCTAATCTAAAATAAATGGATGCTGGTCTTCAGATGTTTCTCTGTGCACAGGGTGTGTACCCTCCTTTTGTGTTCGGGTCAAATATGACCGATTTACTACTTTCATCAATCATAATTTCTTTGTTTTACATTCGATTGCATTAAGGCTTTATGATATCCTTCACAGTAGACATTTGAACATATACAATTGCTGATCACCACTTTCATTGCATTTTGGATGATTTAGTCAACTTTGTAACACCCATGGTGTTCCCGGTCAAAAATGACCGCCATAAAGAAAAGGAATTAGTAACCATCCGGGTCAGATAAAACACCCACACACACATACACTAGATGTGTTTTCCCCCCTTATGTGCCTATCCCCCCATGTGAATTACACCTGGCAAACACACACACACAGAACAATTTGATACATTTCCCGCTCTTATGTGCCCATCCCCCCACATGGATCACACCTGGCACACGCAATACATGTTCAGTGTCTATTCTTTGTATATTTACTGCCGTTTTTCATGTATACCAGTAGTTTGATACAATATTTACAGTTTGAAAGGGTGTTGAATGAAATTTGGTGATGATTAATGTTTGTTGAGTTAATGCAGTGGTTCTCAAACTTTTTCTGTCAGGCCAGTAGGGGGGGGAAACGAACACAACAGGAGGGTTAAGTGTTTAATAATATTTTCATCGTGTGTATGCCACCTTTTCGACCTTGTACGCCTCACACCAGTCGGTTTAATACAGGTAGACCCAGCTGAAACTACCAGTCTAAAATAAAAATGCAGATCTATCTTTATGAAGTTTAGGTTACAATGTTCAGTTTTTGTTTAACATTTTTTTTAATTCAACATGTAATTTTGTAGGATGTAATTTTTGGTGCTGTTGTGCTTCATCATACAGAGAGGTTGTGCATTCCCTCATTGATAGGCTACATGGAGAGAATACATGATATAATCGGACAAATAATAGTAATCATACTCAGTATAGTACTTTTGTACTATGCATTCATTTCAGCTACGTGTGCCAATAAAGTGGCTAAAAACGAACTCACCTGTGAATTCCGGGAAGTAGTCGCCTATGTGAGAGTGCAAGATTTTCTCCTTGATGATGTCCGTCTTGTTGAGGAAAAGTATGACTGAGGAGCGCTGGAACCAGGGGTAAGTTATGATGGTTTTGAACAGGGCCTTGCTCTCCTCCATACGGTTCTGAGATGAACATTGCAGCATAGAAAGAAAGAAAAAGGACCACACATTTAAAATGTTTAAAATCTGGAACTTGATCTGCCAATCACTGAGCTGAATTCTCACCTCGTTGTCGCACTCAGCCAGGACCTGGTCGTACTCGCTGAGCGCCACCAGGAAGATGATGGAGGTGACGTTCTCAAAGCAGTGGATCCACTTCCTCCTCTCTGACCTCTGACCTCCCACATCCACCATCCTGCCATAACAACAACAACAACAACAGAAAAGGTACGCAACGCCTTTAATGCTTATTGTTCCAATGTATCATGTTTAACCGTTACCTGTTTTTATGGAGTGTTATATCTCACCTGAAGATGACATTCTCCATGTCAAAGGGGTATTCAATGATACCCGTGGTTGGCACTCGGACTCTGAGGATATCCTGCAGGTCAGGCAGATAAGAGGGTTGAGAAATCCGATCCAGGTCCGTGAGATAGCTGAAAAATGAGAAGAGAATGAGATCAAGGAGAGGACGAAATATGGATAATACCTGACATGAAGGAGATTTTGTGACTGTTAAAACAGGTAAAAGGGGCATGAGAAAAACCTGATTGATTGGTGGGATTGTACGAATAAATTGCAAAGTCAGAGTTAGTGAAAGTGGAAACCATTAGAAAAGAGTTTTGCTTTAAGAGAGAAGTACAACGATGTATTATTTTAGTTCACAGTGCATTTACAGTATCGTTAAAAATAGCATCCAAAAGCTAAAAACAGTTACTTTTCTTATGCCTTTTTATCTAAAATATCAAAGCCTCACAAAGCTCTGAATGATTTGTTATGTTAATGTGTGTTCCATTATGACCAGGTACATCTCTTTGTGCTCAGAAGGGACACCTCCTGTATTATAGTCAGATAGAAAAGAACAAGGTACAGATAAATACCAATATTAAGATCCAAATTCCCAAAGCCTTCAAGGAATACGTGAAGAAGTACACAATCCTTTTTTTCTTTACTTATTTGTGTTGGTCTTAATGTAGTCAAATGGCAATATTCTAAATCGATGTATTGCATGCATTAATAGCATAAACAATATCCAAGTGTGAATGAGTGTTATGAATTGAAGGTACATTTCCTGCAGGTTGATACAAAATTCATTTGTACAGGAAATAACAGCAATTACGTAACCTCAGTGTCTTAAGGTAGATACAGTACAGCTCTGCCTTTAATAACGCAAAAAACACTCAAATACTTGAATCATAATAAATGCAACTCTCCCATATCATAGAGGGGTTAAATCGACCTATTTGTGGTGCTTATTCTGTGGAGATGAAGCATTACCTGCTATTTTGTCAACCTTCTGAATAAATGTGGTGAATATTTGGCAGAGCTGGAATCTCTGATAATATTAAGCAACACGTTACACCTGTTTGTCTAATTCTCACTATTTGGTGGAGTCGGACAGCTGGTACTCCCTGCGTCGGTCATAGCATTCCTGTATCCCGCCATCGTCCCACAGACATCTGACGGCCGCTGCAAGGTCTTGACAAAACTCCTCCAGCTTGTCCACCTCCACCTCAAGGACTAGGTTGGCATGGCTCTATAGACACAAAGACAGAGGGGATTTTACTAAAAGATGGTAAACGGCTCAAATGTTGAAAAAGAACATTATTTTTCTTAAACTGTCCGTCAGAATATACCTGTATTTTCCCGCATCATTAAAAGGTGCTAAACACATTTAAACAAAAGAAAATCCATATCAATTTGGCCAAAAAATGAATCTAAAATCAACCCCAGACTAATAATAAGTTCTCACTAATTTCAAAAGTTGAAGAGTCAGTTTTAGTCTGTCAGCAGTACCTGATTCTTGGGATCAGCTAAATTGATCCCAAGCGCCTCCATGGCTCGGGTCATGGTCTGCATGGAGGTGAGGATGTTCTGGAAGACCAGTTTGGCATAGCTCCTCTTGTCCTCCTCTGTGTATCCTCCTCCATGGATAATCCTCATCTGTTTGATAAAGGTACTCTTCCCACTCTCTCCAGTGCCTGTCGGATACAGTGAAGATTAAATCCTGTCATATCTTTCAACACTCATCTGTCTGTTTCTTCGTAGCTTGTCACTAAAAAGAATGTACGTCTTATATTTATTCCAACATGCCATGGAGCAACAGAGCAGTGTGCGTTTCCACACACTTTAATGGAAACACCGGTCATTTACTTATGATGAAATAAATTATAAATGCACTGACTCATATGTATTAACTGTCTTAGTTTATAACACACACCAACATTCTGTCACATTCCTCTTTAAAACACAAAGTCTACATTTCTCATTCAGACCACATGATGCAAACTTTATTTGTTTAACAAATGTGTGTTTGTTACCAGACAAATTATTGAAAGTTTCCGTGTGTGTGTGTGTGTGTGTGTGTGTGTGTGTGTGTGTGTGTGTGTGTGTGTGTGTGTGTGTGTGTGTGTGTGTGTGTGTGTGATGGTGCAGCAGCAGACGGGCTGGCCTACTCTGCTCTGCTGAAGAACGAGCTGCTGGGAGCGGGAATAGAGAAGATCCAGGACCCTCAGACCGAAGACAGGCGACTGCAGCCGTCAACCCCAGAGAAGAGAAGTCTCTTTAATGTAGGAACATGTCGTCTCATACTCCTTAACAGTGATCAAACAATATCAGACAAAACATACCGTACAAAATGCTTTCTGGAGTCCTTCAAAAAAACATGATCAAATAGAAGAATGTTACTATTCAGTTTGTCTTCAGTGTTTCATGTTGATTTAACAAAGCTCGTGGAGAAATAATGGTTTCTATTTGTGTGTGCAGTATTCACTAAACACCAAGAGGTCTTCACCGGACGACAGCACGAACATCTCCCCCTACTCCCTATCACCTGTCAGCAACAAAAGGTAAAGCACACATTTGAGTTTTTTAGATATGTTATAGTTGATCTCCACACAAAGAATCTAAAAATGCACCAATGATGTTGTAGCTGCTTCGGTGCAAGAACCACTTCATGCTGTTTCGGATAATAACACTATCGTATCGTATTCTTCATGAACTGAGAATATACATTGTGTGTGTTTGCTGCATCGATTACAGTTCTTGGAAAGATGGACAAATCTGCAATAATTGGCCAAAGAAAATTGCCATCTTTAAAAGAAACTCACATTTACATTTTGGCGTCACATAATGTCGCTCTTTTGTCCCGCTGCAGTCAGAAGCTGCTGCGTTCGCCGAGGAAGCCAACTCGAAAGATCTCAAAGATCCCGTTTAAAGTCCTGGACGCTCCGGAGCTGCAGGACGACTTCTACCTGAACCTGGTGGACTGGTCGTCTCTGAACGTGCTCAGCGTGGGGCTGGGGACCTGCGTGTACCTGTGGAGCGCCTGCACCAGCCAGGTACTGCTCACTGCTCACACTGCGGATACATAGCAGGGATGCTAACTGCTTGCTGTGTGTGTATGGTTTTGTTCATTGACAGCATGAATACGATAATCACTGGTTGATATGTGTTTTCTTCAGGTAACACGGTTGTGTGATCTGTCGGTGGAGGGAGACTCAGTCACGTCCGTTGGCTGGTCCGAAAGGGTGAGTAAAGGAATGAATTGTATATAGTGGTGCAGTGATGTCGTATTTCTGTGTTGGAGCCTGAAGGCAGCATCTCCCTAGTTCAATGGGATTTCTCCATGTGATTTGGATTATTGCAGAAAAATGATCTCCATGTCAAATAAACGTTTATGATTCTTACGCGTTTAGTTCAGCCGGATAATCTCCACGTATTAACACCACTTTATGATTTCTGAAGTAAAAAGCTAACAGTAGGATATAAAGGAAACGCTAAGCTAAAGGCGGCTAATGTTGGGCTATAAAGGAACTTCAGCACGGTCACACGACTTCATGTATTTTCCTGTTTCAGGGGAACCTGGTGGCGGTGGGGACTCACAAAGGCTTCGTTCAGATCTGGGACGCCGGCGCTGGGAAGAAACTCTTCGCCCTGGAAGGACACACGGCGAGAGTCGGTGAGTGAGAGTCTTTGTTTTTACTTTATAAGATTAGCTATCCTTTATTCATCTCAAATTAGCACAAAGTTTAAAACACAAGTTGTGAAATGATCAATAAGCAGCGTAACTAGGGATGGGTATCGTTTGAAATCTATCGATTCCGGTTCTTATCGATTCCCCGTTTCGATTCCAAAATTGTAAAAGAAAGAGGTCAAACGTTTAGATAACAAAAATATCTTTATTCTTTTAAGCTTTAACTGACATTTTTACAAATAAAAAATATACATGCAATACAAATGTATTACACAATAGCTGTGCTTTATTTTAACTGAGCTATGCCTGTGGCAAGCTATTAACTTGTCACGGTTACCGGGTCACCGCGGTGCAGACGGGCCCGGTGGAATACAGGGTCTACCGCGTTTAGGAACCGTTAAGCAGAACCAAAATGTTGTATGGGTACAAAGGCATTTTCTTATCGGTTCTCATCTGGATCCGAGTTTCAGTTCCCAACCCTAAGCGTAACTCACATGATTCACAATCCTCTGTCACGATCAGTTGTTTCTGTGAACCACCGACTGTTGCCTCACTTTAAATGTTGCAGCCGCAAAGAATTGTGGGACAGCATTATGTCCTTTCCCTTCGTAAAAGGATTGTCAAGTGTGTCCTAAAGGAGATAATAAAGGAAGCATTGAAGCTCCTTTCCTATCACCTAGAGAAACAGAACAGCTCTAATCATGGATGACACTTCGGGGTCGTTCAGAAACCTTCCTGAACAAAACTGACATCTTGCCCGCAACCTCAGATTTAAGGTGGCAGGGGTCAAGAAGTAGAATAAGGAAGGAGGAGGTGTGAAGATGTTTCTGGGGTCAAAGGTCAATGCAGGGCCTTCATTAATGTAGCTTTCCCTCTGTGTGCAGGAGCGTTAGCCTGGAACGCAGACCAGTTGTCTTCGGGGAGCCGTGACCGTATGATCCTGCAGAGAGACATGCGGACCCCCCCCCTGCAGTCAGAGCGGCGTCTGCAGGGTCACAGACAGGAAGTGTGCGGATTAAAGTGGAGCACCGACCATCAGCTGCTCGCATCGGGGGGCAACGACAACAAGGTACCGTCCACTCAACTATTTACAAATGAAAACTGTAATGCATGTTTTATATTGTAGGACATTTTTACTAGAAGGTAAGGTACGTTTATTTAAAAGCACATTTTCAGACACAGGCAATTCAAAGTTCTTCACATCATCAGTAACACTTAATAATAACACAACAGAAAGGAACACAATAAATAAACATAATGGAATAACAGATTCATAAAAACCATGCATAAAAGAAGTTAACAAAAATGTGCTTCATAATAAAAAATGAAAATACATAACCCCCTCCTCCTGTGCGTCCATGGACAGAGCAAAAGAAAAAGAGATCAATAAACACGGGACTTAAATAAAACAAGACAAAATATAATTCAGATTTATTTTTAATCGGTGCATCTCTACTAATTTTGCCTGTGTATGAAGTTTCTGTATAAATAAAGCTTTATTTGTGTTGTATTAACTCAGCTGCTGGTGTGGAACCACTCGTCCCTGAGCCCGGTGCAGACCTACACGGACCACCTGGCTGCAGTGAAGGCCATCGCCTGGTCGCCCCACCAGCACGGGCTGCTGGCCTCCGGGGGGGGCACCGCCGACCGCTGCATCCGCTTCTGGAACACGCTGACTTCCCAGCCGCTGCAGTGCATGGACACCAGCTCTCAGGTCTGCAACCTGGCCTGGTCCAAGCACGCCAACGAGCTGGTGAGGGACCCCCCATGCACTCACTACACTGTAATACCATAGGATATGATAATACTTTAGTGTCAGATCAGGTCTGAAGTGTTTCCTGCATCACAGCGGCTCCATTTGCAGCATCAACAAGGACAAATAGATAAGACAGGGTACAAGGAAACAGACATTTAACATGCTCGAGACCCTCTAACGGACAGTGACGAGTCCTAAAACCCAGAAGTGAGTTAGCATTTTACCACTACCGGTTCCCTCGTCTCAGAGCCAAGGGATTCGAAATACTGGAAACTGTGTTGAGACGGATCACATTTTGTTCTACGACATTAAATCCATCAGCAGTGACCCCACTGGGGATTTCTGAAGAGTTTACGTGTCTGAAAAACGATGGTTGTTAACAAGTGGCTGAATAGGACTACAGAAGTTGTGGAGGCCGTTGTACGTCATACCGAACACGTAAACACTCCCGTTGTTTGCCCTGTTCTGCTTGAAAGCAAGTACCTGCCTCCTGCAACTGTTCAAACAAACGCTTCAACTTGGACAATTTAGAATCTGTATGTTTGAATATGGATCTTAAGTTGGCGTGACGTTGAAGTCGTGCGACCCTGCTATACTCGGCTGTAGTTCCTTTATAGCATAACGTTAGCATTTTGCTTCTGGCGATTAGATTTATGATTTGAAAAATGTATAAAAGTAGGGTAGACATGTGGAGATGATCCGGCTAACAAAACATGATTTCCCCCCTTTGGAGAAAAAAAAAAGTCGGGCCCCCCAACACAAAT